>NC_142800.1:71862340-72162340 GCF_049724085.1 Artemia sp. Qi Xiang Cuo
GTGTGTGTGTTTGTTTTTTGGTTTTTGTTTGTTTTTTTTATTTTTGTGTGTGTGTGTGTGTGTAAGTTTTTGTGTGCATGTAAGTTTTTGTGTGCTTGTAAGTTTTCGTGTGGATGTGTAAGTTTTTGTGTGTGTGTGTGTGTGTGTTTGTGTGTGTGTGTGTGTGTAAGTTTCGTCGTGTGCATGTGTAAGTTTTGTGTGTTTTTTTGTTTTTGTGTTTGTGTGTGTGTTATTTTGTTTGTGTGTGTGTAAGTTTTTGTGCGTGTGTGTATGTTTTTGTGTGTGTGTAAGTTTTTGTGTCGTCTAATGTGAATTTCAACCATTCAGGCTGGTGGACTAAGACCCCAATTCTGAGCTAGTGAATTTCCACCATTCTGGCTGGTGGACTAAGACCCTAATTCTGAGATAGTGAATTTCCAACATTGAGGCTGGTGGCCTGAGACCCCAATATTGAGCTAGTGGATTTCCACCATTCAGGCTGGTGTACTAAGACCCCAATTCTGAGCTAGTGAATTTCCACCATTCAGGCTGGTGGACTGGGACCCTAATACTGAGCTGGTGGACTAAGACCCTAATTTTCCAACTCTTGCATTTCATGACAGAAATTCAAAATGAACAAGCCTGAAATAGCAAACTAGTCATCCCAAACTATTGGTTTCAGACAACAAACACCAATGATATACTAAGAATCGTAGCTCTGAAAAGTTCAAATAGCAAACTACACATCACAAATCGTAATTTTCTGACAACATACACCTATGAGAGGCTATGAAAACTATATAAAAAAAGCCGGAAATAGAAAATTAACAATCTCAAATCATAATTTTCAGACAGCACTCACCTATGAACGGCTAAGAAATCCAGCTCGGAAAAGTAAAAAAATAGCAACCCACATCTCCCAAATCATCGGTGTTTCAGACAACACATACCGATGAAAGACTAAGAAATCTAGCTTAGAAGAGCCCGAAATAGTAATTTACAGACCCCAAATCCTAGGTTTCAGACAACACTCACCTAAGAACGGCTAAGAAACCTAGCTCAGAAAAGTCAAAATAGCAAACTAGTCATCCCACACTATAGGTTTCAGAAAACAAACATCTATGAAAGGCTAAGAAATTCAGCTCAGAAAAGTCAAAAGTAGCAATCCACCCACCCCAAATCATAGGTTTCAGTCAACACACACCTAGGAAAGACTAAGAAATCCCACTCAGAAAAGCTCGAAATAGTAATTTACAAATCCCAAATCATAGGTTTCAGACATCATTCACCTATGAAAGACTAAGAAACCTTAGCTCAGAAAAGCCTGAAATATTGAAACTACTCATCCCAAACTAGAAGTTTCAGACAACAAACATTTATGACGGCCTAAGAATCATAGCTCTGAAAACATCAAATAGCAAACTACACACCCTAAATCATAAGTTTCAGACAACACACACCTATGAACTGCTAAGAAATCTAGCTCAGAAAAGACAAAAATAGCAAACCACTCATCCTAATCATAGGTTTCAGTCAACACACACCTATGAAAGGCTAATAAATCCAGCTCAGAAAAGTCAAAAATAGCAAACTACGTATCCCAAATCATAGGTTTCAGTCAACACACACCAACGAATGACTAAGAAACCTAGCTCAGAAAAGTCAAAAATAGCAAACTACTCATCCCAAACTATAGGTTTCAGACAACATTCACCTAAGAAATACTAGAAAACCTTAGCTCAGAAAAGCCTGAAATAGCAAACTACACATCCCAAATCATAATTTTCTGACAACACATACCTAAGAAAGGCTAAGAAACCTAACTCAGAAAAGTCGAAAATATCAAACTACACACCCCAAATCATAGGTTTCAGACATCACACACCTATGAAAGACTAAGAAATCCAACTCAGAAAAGCCCGAAATAGTAATTTACATATCCCAAATCATAAGTTTCAGACAGCATTCACCTACGAAATACTAAGAAACCTTAGCTCAGAAAAGTCTGAAATAGCCAACTACTCATCCCAAACTCGAAGTTTCAGACAACAAACACCTATGAGTGACTAAGAATCCTAGCTATGAAAAGTCCAAAAAAGCAAACTATACCCCCCAAATCATAATTTTCTGAAAGGACACTTCTATAAAAGGCTAAGAAATCTAGCTCAGAAAAGTCAAAAATAGCAAATTAACCATCCCAAATCATAGTTTTCAGTCAACACACACCTATGAAAGGTTAAGAAACCCTGCTCAGAAAAGTCGAAAATAGCAACCCCCACATCCCAAATCATAGGTTTCAGACACCACACACCTACAAAAGACTAAGAAATCCGGTTATGAAAAGTCAGAAAAGGAAATTACATAGCCCAAATCATAGGTTTCAGACATCACGCGCCAATGAAAGACTAAGAAATATAACTCAGAAAAGCCCGAAATAGTAATTTACATACCCCAAATCATAAGTTTCAGACAGCATTCACCTACGAAATACTAAGAAACCTTAGCTCAGAAAAGTCTGAAATAGCAAACTACTCATCCCAAACTCGAAGTTTCAGACAACAAACACCTATGAGTGACTAAGAATCCTAGCTCTGAAAAGTCCAAAAGCAAACTATACCTCCCAAATCATAATTTTCTGAAAGGACACACCTATGAAAGGCTAAGAAATCTAGCTCAGAAAAGTCAAAAATAGCAAATAAACCATCCCAAATCATAGGTTTCAGACACCACACACCTATGGAACACTAAGAAATTCAGTTCAGAAAAGTCAAAAATAACAAATTACATATCCCAAATCATAGGTTTCAGACAACACTCACCTATGAAAGACTAAGAAATCTGGTTATGACAAGTCGGAAATAGCAAATTACATATCCCAAATTATATGTTTCAGTCAACACACACCTATGTGTGTGTGTGTGTGTGTGTGTGTTTGTGGGTGTGTTTGTGTGTTTGTGTGTGTGTTTGTTTTTGTTTGGGATTTATAGTTTGTTTGTTGAGGTGGTTGTATGTCTGTGTTTTGTTTTTTGTGTCTGTGTGTGTATGTGTGTGTATGTATATATGTTTATGTATGTGTATATTTGTATGTATGTGTGTGTATGTATGTGTGTGTATTTGTGTGTGTGTTTTTGTTTGTTTGTGTTTTATTGATTTTGTGTGTGTGTTTGTTTGTGTGTTTTTGTGTTCTTGTTCTTTCGTGCGTTTGTGCGTGCGTGCGTGCGCGTGTGTGTGTGTGGGTGTGTGGGTGTGTGTGTGTGCGTGTGTATGTGGATGTGTGTGTGTGTGTATTTATGTGTGTATGTTTGTCTATATGTATGTGTGTGTGTGTGTGTGTGTGTGTGTGTGTGTGTGTGTGTGGGTGTGTGTGTATGTGTGTGTGTGTGTGTGTGTGTGTGTGTGTTTGGGTGAGTGTTTTGGGGTGTGTGTGGTTGGGTGGTGTGTTTGGGTGTGTGGGTTGGTGGGTGTGTGTGGGGTGTGTGTGGGTGTGTGTGTGTGTGTGTGGGGGCTGGTGGTGTGTGTGTGGTGGTGTGTTGTGCCTGTTGGTGCTGTGGGTGCTGATGGGCCTGGCGGCGCTGGTCTCTGGGGGTCTGGGTGGAGCCTTTGGGGGCACAGGGGAGGGCCTTGGGGCCTGGGGGACATTTGGGGCCGGGGAGGGCCTTTGGGCACAGGGAGGGCCTTTGGGGGACCTTGAGGACCGGGAGGGCCTTGGGGCAGTTGGGGGCCGGGGGTGGGCCTTGGGGCCCCGGTGGGGCGTTGGGGAGCGCGCTGGGCCTTGGGGGGGCCCGGGGTGGGTATTGGGGGGTCTGGGTGGGCCTTGGGGGGCGCCGGTGGCCCTTTGGGAGCTTGGGGGGCCTTTGAGGGTCCGGGGGGACAGTTGGGGGCCTGGGGGACATTTGGGGACGGGTGGAGGGCCTTTGGGAGCTTGGGGGCTTTTGAGGACCGGGGGCTTCCTTCGGGGTTGGGGTAGGAGGATTGGAACCCTTTGGGGTTGGGTTAGAGGACCTCACAACACTGTTCAAATGAAACTTGTGTATTATAACGACCACAGAGTTTCACCATTAAATTCTCTTCTAAAATCTCTTCAAAAATCATTCTTTTAAAATGTCTCTATCTGTTTCGCCGAAATAGTTCCATAACCTGTCTAAAACGGTTTCGCCCAAATAATCCATAAACGTAATTTCAGCGTGTTCCTTTTGTTTTTGGCATCTCTGCGCTAACGCATTTCAAATTAATAAGAAACCTTTTCGCGCGCTAAAACAATTCATCGCTAAGATGTTTCTTGCCCAATTGTTTCCATGGCCTTTGGTTATTAATATCCTTTGGAGTTCGACCAAAAGAACTGTTCCCGAGGCAAAGACATTAATGATTTGGATCTATTCCTGGAGAATCGTTTCTAGGCGGAAATTTTTAAAGTCTGACAGATGATTTCATTGATTGATTGATCTGTCAAGAAAGGGGAAATTAATTTGTTGTTTCTAAGGGGAATTATTGATTCACGATAGGTGAATTGAGGTCGACAGCACAGGTGTCCTGACTCATGACAGCACCACGTAGTTTATGGTTTTCTCAGTGAGAAAGTTCCTGTTTTTTCAAATTCTCACTGACAAAAACCATAAAAACATACAAAAATGTGAGAAAGTTCCTGTTTTTTCATTCTCACTGAGAAAACCATAAAACAGACATGAATTGCTGTTGACATCCATAAATGTGACAACTTTCCTGTTTTTCAAATTCTCACTGACAAAAACCATAAAACATCCATAATTTGATGTTGACATCCAAGAAAAACATCAAATAAATCGAACAACACACATAACCATCCATGAAAACAACCATAAATTTGACAAAATTCATGGTTTTTCATGTTATAAAATTCCTGTTTTTTCATTCTCACTTACAAAACCATAAACCACGTGGTGATCGTCGCGCTGGTACCCCCTCCTCTACTTACACAAGTAGGAGTACAGTTAATATTAATAATGGTAATAGTAGCAGTAGTTGTAGGAGTAGATTCATTAGCATTATGATGCAAATATTGTCTTATGGTTAGTTCAACATCCCCAAGAACAAGCGTTGTAAGTTTTAATTTCACACACGAAACTGTTCCTAAGATATTATGCCCTTTTGACAACCTACATACGGACGGCAGGTAGCTTTGAGCTAGAAATACGCTTAGGTTAGATCTGAGATAACCGGTTTCATACCCGCAAAGACAAGTGACAGAATAGATGGGAAATATATCACTTGAGCTATATATTTGTGAATTAGGGGGGAAAGGGGGTAAAGCATTTAGACAACATGCAGACCCGCTATATTTTACCCCCACATCCCTAATAGTAGAACCCTATCATGAGGTCCGATTGCTCACCCCTGCTGCCATCTACAATTTGGTTTAATGCTGACGGGGCTCCTAATATGGGCATAGAGTCCCTAGGGAGAACACGTGGTTAATGAGGTCAATGACCTCTTTTTTCCAAGGGTGTTGTTTTTTTGGCCAAGTGCCCGCTAGGGGAGAATGTTATGATCCAGGAATAGGAAACAGTATTTGTTGTTGTAAGTGTATGCTCGAGGCAAATGTTATGATCCAGAAATAGGAAACAGTATTTGTTGTTGTTGTTGTTCTTGGCACGCTCAAGGCGAATGTTATGAGTTTCCAGAAATAGAAAACAGTTAGATCACGTGTTTCCTTCTCAGCCAATCAGCGAGTCGGTTACGTCCCCCTTCTCAGCCAATCAGAGGGCTGGTTACATATGGTTTTCCCCGTTACATAACAATTCACCCTTGAGATTTCGTATATAACGGGCATGCAATGTGATTAAATTATCAGAAAGAATTTTGACATAGTTGATTACACAAGAATGGATAAATTTGACTCTTTAGAAGCCTTGACAGCCACAATTAGCAATGTGAGTACATTTTTTATTTTCAAAATAAAATTATTTTCCTTGGTCACCTTCCGGTATATTCAGGTAAATCCCCTCCCCCCCCCCCCTCCCACTCTAGTACAAACATCACTATACAATCTATATACTCGATAGAAAACATAAAATATGTTCTTTTTACCCTCAAAACCTAACCCATCCCCCATTGTTTTACAATCAAAATTCTCGCAAATAGAAATAATTATCTTTTCGAAAAATTATAGCTTTTCTTTATTGTAATCTTTTCTCTAACTGAGACATCCGTCGCTGTTGTTATTAACCCACTCTGGTTTTGACACAAGGCTCCAGCGCGAGGCCTATAATTAGCTCCGACCCTTTTTTAAAGCACTTCCTGTTCGTTAGCAGTTTAGTTTCCAAAGGTTTCACAGATTCAAAAGGATGCGACTAAAAACATGTTTTTATTTATTGGATAACTGAAGAAGAACCATAGCTTAGATCAATGCTTCGATGTTTGGCTAAATATTCACATTTTCAACGTTTAGTATTAGGGGGAATTTTCTTCAAACAGCTTAGAAACAAACTAGGCCGACTTTTGAACGGCTCAGTGAGCCGTAATTCCCAGATTCAAAAGGATGCGATCTCGTTCGGGGGGATAGGGGGTATTTTTCCATATCTTTTCTCACGGATATTTGCCATGGGGACTATTGTCCTCGGGTTTATTTTTTCGGGGGGTGGGGTAAATACCAGCTACCGAAAAAGGATATGGAAAGATAAAAAATACCGCTAATACTTTAAATGCATCAAACAAGGCATGCTCAATGCACATTAAAACCAGAAAAGAACAGAAATGCCTAAAAATAAGAAATTCTTCAAACAGCTTAGAAACAAACTAGGCCGACTTTTATAGGCTGAATTTTGAACAGCTCAGTGAGCCGTAATTCTTCTTTCTCAGATTCAAAAGGATGTGACTAGTATATTTCACGAAAATTTTTTACGTTGTGCTTTCTTAGTGATAAATGCTTTTCTAGACAAAATTATATGGATGAGGGTACTAACTTTCTTTCTGTAAAAAGGGGGAAATTATTTTCGATACTAACTTTTTTCTCTTCTTTAAGGCCAATTGTGAAGAATGTGTGCCCCCTCCATCAAAGAGAGCAAGGGAGGGTGAGGCAACCCCAATGCAGCCTGGCAGAAAGTTAAAGAGAGAGTGGGCGGATAACTTCTTTCAATGCCGAAGCCCCACCTACGCAAGATCATGAGATTGTCTCTCATCATGCATTTTCAAGGGTCTCAGGAGCTGCCCCGGCTGCACAGCCCTGTGACATTGCTGGCTCAGCTGCACAAGATCGTGAGGTTGCCCTCGAACACACGTTACCTGGACCATCCGGCACCCAAGTGCAGTCAGGATTTGCAAATGTGAGCATTTTTTCCCTACCTATCTTATAGAAATATATATATCTATTTCATCCAATGTCTTTTCCTTTCACTATTTTTCAACACTGTGTAAAAGTATATCTCAGCGGGATATTAAAATATTAACCCCTCGCCCCCAACCATTGTTTTCTCTGCTCCCCCCTCCCTCGGAGATATCTAAATATAATGTAATTTTTTTGCAAAGAAACCGCTCTTTTTTTCTAGTCTTTGCTATTTTCTCTGTTGCTATTGCTTCGATATTTCATAATCGAATATTTTTAGGTAATTTTCTAGTTTTACTGCTATCTCTCACCACTATGAAACTCAAAATGCTATTTTTCACAATTGAATATTGTCTAGTTTTAATCTTTGGCATAAAGCTCCGCATAAGCATATAAATAGATCTGTTTCACCCCTTTTTCTGACTTGTTCTATCATTAGCAGTTTTAGTCAAGTCTAGGATTTCAATGCTTTTACATAATTCTGTGTTTATTTCTGAAAATAGCGGAATTGTTTGCAAAATTAGCGTTAGATATTTAGGACATTGGAATTCTATGTAAGAGCAAAACAAGTTATATCCCCAAAAATAATAATTGTTATTTATGACATTGCTGACAAGGGGGGAGGTGGTTGTTTTTCTCCTTTCAAATTAAAACGGTTTCATGCAGACAATTGCAATTTATTAAGCACATGCCTATGCAATCTCTATTTTCTGGAGAACCGGTGAAATCTTGTTATTTTCAAATTAAGGTCTAACAATATGTTTAGGACATTGGTGAAAGGAGGGGACATGCCACAATTCTATCACCGCCTCATTGTAAAGTGATTAAAAAATAACTGTTTCTTCACGCGTTGGTGAACGGGTTTGGGGTCGAGAATTCGCTGAGAAAAAGATAGCTTTTTTGCCCCGTCGCGGCCGGGAAGTGCCGGTGGGCCCGCGAAGCGCCACGGGACGCGCCGCGGGAACGCGCCTCAAGGACCGGCTCGGAGGGGGGGGAGCATTAAATATTGGAAATTGAAAGGGAGTTGTTTGAACAAAATCAAATCGTCAATTTTATGTAAAGCGACGTTTTAGATTGTAAATAGGCCTATCTTATATTAAGTTTGATATTTTGGAACTTTCAGTTGAATTAACTAAATGCTACTATGTGCATACTGCTACTACTACTAAGCACATGTGTAAATAATAATCCAAATTTTAAAAACAGTAGGGATGATTTGAACACTTTGAAAATAAGCTATTTTTTCATTTATAGGTTGGACGACCATTGGTCCCTTATTCACCATTGTCCTCATCAGCTGGTGAAGGAGTGGACGCATCGGTGGACTTACATAGCAATTCCCCATGGAGCGACTCGGTAGTGGAAATACCAGATAATATTGATGAGTTTATAGAAAAAATTTTAAATGTAGATTATAGTGCAGTTGGGCAGGGGGACTTGAGCCCAAATACACTACAGCTTTTAAATGATTTCACAAATAAATTAACTGGGAACCCTCCTCCTCCTCCTCCAGCCTCCGATACCCTAATGAATCCACTTCAAACAACTGAAGTAGAACTTTGCATACCCCAAATATTGTTGAACAGCTTGGAGGAGGGGGAGGAGGTGATATACCAGAGGGTGAGGGGGGTACAACTTTTCACAATTTTCAATTAACTAACACAATTTTAAATGCAATAGTTGTTTAAACTGCCACTTTTGGTGATCCTTTTAATTCACTCCTGGGGGGAAAATTTTTGTTTGATCCCGTAGAAATTGTGCATGAGTACGTAGATAAAAGTCGAGCACGGCTGGAGACCCAAATTCAGTCGGGGGGGGGTAGGGATTCAATTAAGGTTTCTATTTTTTTTAAAGGTATTCTATTTAAATGAGGGGAAAAGCGAAGTTTATTATCATTATGTACATTCCGAGATGCGTTTGGTTTATCTGAATTTAGAAAATTTTGAGGGTGTTTTCATGGATTGAGTAGGTCAAATTATAGCGCATCTTGAGAACTTTAGTGGAAACGGGAGCGGCGCTGTCGTTTTAGTGATTTAAAATTTAAGCGTTAATACCTTTAAATTTAAGAAAGATTTTATTTTAAGAGGGGGGACAGGGTATGAAAGGGATACAGTTTTAAAATATAATCCAGATCTAGAAGGTTGTCAAGGTGTCCAGCGGATCTGTTTTGAAACAGGTCAAAAATGTTTCAGGTATGCTTTCCTCATATCAGCATTCGAGCCTCTATTACGTGACGCTACCAAGACGAATTTAGACGATTGGGCTGTATATGGGAAGGAAGGGTCCAATTTCTCAATTGTAGATTTCTCTTGTTTAGAAGGAAAATACCCAGTAACACTACGATCTATTGATATTTTTGAAAGGGCTAATGCCCATTTAAATATCGGCGTTACTGTGGTTCAGTATGAAACTGAATTTGAAGATGGGATTCGTTTAAAAAAGAAGGGGGTGGTCTTCCTACTAAGGAGCCGGTCAGTTGATTTGGTCAAATACTGGATTTGGTTGTTGTACACACCGCCTGGGCTAACGAAGGCAATTGGTCATTTTAACCCTCCCAACGACATTAGTAGAGTTCTGGGGGAGGGACAGAATAGGGAAACACGTTTCTACTCGCCGACACGCCTCTCTAGATTTTGGACTGAATTAAAGTTGCAAAATCACATGAAGCATTGTAGATAACATGGCTTCCAGACAGTGGAAACCGTTTCTGGGGATAAGTCCACTTTACGCTTTAAAAATTTTGAAGATATCTTCCTCCAGTGCAAAAAAATATCTTTAGGCTGTGACGGTAAGCTGGTAGAGTTGAATGATTTTCGATTTCCAAACCGAGTCAAAGCGAACCAGGCTGTTGCAGTGTCCAATGCACATGCACACAGAGACAGATCTAACACCCGACAGCTGTTAGAAATAGTAGAAACATTGGATGAGAACGAGTGTATAGTCAAGGCACTGACCAAACTAATTGGAACGGCTAATGGTGCTATTTCTCGTTTGAGAAATGCCCATTATCCAATGGTTTTGTCTGCAGAGGATCGTCTCGCGATTAAAGATAAAACAATATGTTGGGTTTGCAAGGGGGTGTTTGTATAGGGGGATAAGGGGACTAAAGAGAAAAGAGGTGGTGCTGGTGGGAGGGGGAAAGTCAGAGATCATAATCACTTGTGGCAGGAAAAATCCTCTGGGGGTAGTAATTTTAGAGGGGTAGCGCATCAATCGTGTAATTTAAATGTTAGCCAATTTAAAAAACAGTTTTTTATCCCTGTTTTTATTCACAACTCAAATTACGATTTAAAATTTATTTTACCGCCACTGGCACGTATGCATAGGGAGGGAGGGGGAGTAGATATCCCAGGGGTAAACAGTTCAATTAACTAAAGCGTTAGCTCCAACCTTGCCAGGAAGCTGTTCCTTCTCGGGCTAAAATAGCAAGTAGTGGATAATGGACTTACGTTCTAGAATAAAATCAGATATTTAGAGTCTTTTAGTTTTTTTCCCAAGGCATGGAGACAATTGATTCAAGTGCAGATAAGCGACAATTTTGATAGCTTTCCCTTGATTAAAAAGCACTTTCCAGACAGTGAAATGTATGACCTATTGACCTGCAAAGGTGTATATGCATACGACTATTACTGTTCTGGCGCTCGCTTAAGCGAGGTGAAACTACCTCCAATTGAAGCTTTTTACAACTCACTGACCAGCAGTGAATGCACAGCCGAGCAGTATGAGTTTGCCAAGAGGGTGTGGTCTAAGGGGGATTGTAAAAATGGGTGGGATTATTGTAGACTGTACTTGGCAAGTGACGTTTTAACTCTGTTGGATATAGTCTGTAAGAACACAGACCAAATATATTCAGAGTCCGGGTTAGATATAAGCTACTATTTTTCTACACCCCATTTGGTGATGGATTTGATTTTAAAAATTAGTAGGGAGGAAATAGGCCTAATCACCGATGTAGATCAGCACCTTTTTGTAGAGCGTTCAATGAGAGGAGGGTATGTTTTTCATGGGGACCGCGTCTTATCAACCGATCCGAGCGGACAAAACACCGGTGTAAAGTCAAATGCAGTGTTCTTGGACATGAACTCATTGTACCCCTCGGCAATGTCTCACTACTCATTGCCGTGTGGGAACTATCAATGGCTTGAGAATCCTTGTGAGTCCCCCAACATTATCAACGTCAAGGACAACGGGCCACAAGGAGGGTTTTTTGACGTTGACGTTCACAGTCCGCTAGTGCTTCACGATTCCGTGAGATATTTATTTTGTACCTGTATCAATCCGCTAGTTAACAGGGACTCTCTGAGCCCCTACACTCGTTCAGTGGTTGAGGATATGGGGATGCACTGGACCGCCTCCAAACAGAAACTGATTGCTGATTTGGACCCTAAGGAGAATATCGTTGTTCACCATGTGCTTTTGCACTGGATGGTGAATAATGGTTTCAAAATCACTAAAATACACAGGGTCCTGCAGTTCAATCAGCGACCATATTTGAAGACGTTTATTGATACTTTTCTCGATAAACGCTCTAGGGCAAATTCAAAGGTGGAGAAGGAAATGTACAAACTCATCCTAAATGCAGCGTATGGCAAAATGTTTGAAAGCGTACGTAATAGATCTCGCTGCGACGTCGTGACTGACCCTCTAGAGTGAGCACGAATTATTGCCGATCCCAATTTTACATCGTTCACGCGCATAGAGGCTGGCATGGTTCTTCTATACAGGTGAAAGCGAAATGTGGAACTGAACAAGAATATAGCGGGCGGCAGTTCAGTACTGGAAATTTCAAAAAAGGTCAGGTTGTCGTTCTTTTAAAATGTCCGCAAGGTGCCATGGCCACGGGAGGGGGAGGTTCAAGTTTACGATGGTGATTCATATCCTCTGAATTTAATGGTAAATTGGACTGAAAATTTATTGGGTTATATAGAAAAGGGGGAACACATCAGCTCGCGGATGGATTTCACCAACTGGAATCCATCACTCTACCCCGAGTTTGTGAAACATCAAGCCCCCAACCAACTATTAATTTTAAAATTAGAGACGGGGAGTGATTTGATATCCATAGGGGCGGTCCCAGGCCTTAAAGTTTATTGCGTTAAAACTAATAGTGCGGATGAAAAGCAAGCGTGTAAAGGGGTCCCTAAACACTTTGTAAAGATCACTTTCAACATGAGCGTGTACAGAGACTGTGTAGAAAGTAGCCTAGTGCCGAGAGCACAAGTGCTTGCAATTCGCTCTCTGCAGTATAGAAATTATACTGTGAGAGAGAAAAAGAATGCAATTTCATGTATATCTGACAA
Source organism: Artemia sp. Qi Xiang Cuo (assembly GCF_049724085.1). Taxonomy (NCBI): domain Eukaryota; kingdom Metazoa; phylum Arthropoda; class Branchiopoda; order Anostraca; family Artemiidae; genus Artemia; species Artemia sp. Qi Xiang Cuo. The sequence continues at coordinate 71,874,917 of NC_142800.1, forward strand.
AGTCTATGTGCTCGAGAATGGTGTGAGTGTCCTGCCTCATGGCCACTACCGTATTTCAGACCGAGTTGAATGCATAGACTATCGCAATCAACTTGGTCCGGATAAATTAACATAACCTGACTAATCAACTAACCAACTAACCACCACCAACCCGTTCATAAATTAACTAATCTAACTAACCCAACCTCAACCTAACCTGTAGCAGTGACGACAACTATTGTACTGTTTTTCCACCGCGGTTCCCGGGGGTGGGGGGGCCCTTCCCGCGGCCGGCGCCCGGGGGGTGGGGGGTCCCGCCCGCGGCCACCCCCGGGGGGTTGGGGGGTCCCGCCCGCGGCTTGCCTTCGGCCCGTGGCTCCCGTGGGGTGGGGGGGACCCCACCTTTAAATTCAATGTAATGTTCAACTGTGCTAGTTCAATTTCCAAGTGTTTTTTTTTTCAAGTGCTCTTGTATAGAAAAGTGTTTAAAGACAATAAGTGTTGTACAGAAAAGTGTTGATGGACAAAAAGTGTTTTTAAAGACAATAAGTGTTGCTCTTCATGGACAAAAGTGTTTTTTATTTATGTTGTACATAAAGTGTCATTTTTATCATTGCAGTTCATGTCAGGAACAAATAGAGTTTTCATGCAGTGCCGAAATAAATGCTGCCATGAAATAGTGTTGTCAACTTTTCTTGTTGAACAAGTGTTATTCTTATCGTTGTCAATTGTTCATGTTGAACAAATATTTGTTTTCATGTTATCGAAATAAATGCTGCCATGAAATATTGTTTTTTTTGTTGTTAACGTACTAGATAGATCTATGGGAAGATTATAGCTACTTATTCATTTGACATGTATGATTTACAGTTGGTTATAGTTCAACTGTTGTCAACAGCAGCAGCAGCAGCATTTATCAATTTAAAACACCCTTCAGATCGTTTCTGTGTGGTCCCTCAATGTCGGGGAAAACAACACTTTTAACTAGAATAATTCAAAATTGCTAGAAAATTTTTTTGGAAAAGACTAAAAAAATCTACTATTGCTATAGTATTTGGCAGGAGTCCTATGATCAAATAAAAGCTATTGCCACAACCATACCAATACAATTCATACGAGGACTTGATGTTTTCAAGATTATTGAACCGAACTCTTGGTTGATTATTGATGACTTTGCTGAATCCATTGAACAGATCTCACAGGAAATGTTGCAACATTTCACTGTTGACGCCCACCATGACCAAATTTCCATAAACCTAGTTCTACACAATCTGTTTCATCAGAGCAAATGTATGCGAACCCTTGCTTTTAATTGTACTATCTATATTATCTATCGAGTTGTTTCTGATTCTAGCTCGCTCATAACTCTCAATAAACAAATCCATCCAGGCGCCCCAACATTTCTGTTGTCAGCGTACACTCAGGCGATTAACAAATCCTACGCATACATTTTGCTGGATCATAATCAGAGCACGTTCGTAGATCTAGGCGTAGTCAATGACATTTTCTACGATGAAATTACACTATATCTTCCAGTGAACAGTAGAAAAAGCTATTGGTTGCCATTTTGACACTGAAGAAACTACACCAACACCGGCATTTATTTCCCGTTTTAAGCACTTCAAAACCCTTGCTTAGGAAGGCTATACTCAAACATGGTGTGGACAATGATTTCTTTAATGTAATAGATGAGCTTTTTATAAATTTAACCGCGGTCAATGCTAAACTGCCAGTCGTTGTTCGACAGAAGACAAAGAATTACTTGACAAATTCACGTGCCTTCGATTGTAAAAAAAAGAGACATTTTGATGAGCGACACGGCTCCTTCATGTAGGTAGTATGTTTTTTTATCATATAATACAAATAATCGCTTGAATTATAAACAGGCTTATTTAGAAAATGTCTCAACCCTATGAATTGACTCCATTTGAAATTGTCCTCTCGCCCATTGAGTATTTTGAGGACAATCTAAGCAAATTCATTAACGATGAGAATATTGCCGATGACAAAAAACTACTTTTACTTCAAGATGCATTGCGACATTTGGACAAACATAAACCTTATCGTGAGAGACCCACCGTCGCCGCCGCCACCGATCCCTCTAAAAAGAAAACATCTCCTCAAGATTCAGCAGAATCAAAGGAGAAGGAATTGAATTCAATTGTAATGAAAATTGGAAACCTATTGCCAGTGACCTATCGAGAACAGAGTAAAAGAGTATTATCTTATCTCATGTTGGAAACTCCTGAACATCAAGTTCAAGTCGATAGCACAGGGAAACGAATTATAATTCAGGGAAAAAGTTATAATCTAGTTGATTTAATTTGTGATATGGTGACGAATCGTAAAGGACTATTATCCTTTGACAATAATCTATACACCTTTCTAAGTGTATCAAACTTCCCCAAAAGTCTTATTGGCAATAAGCAAATTCTACAGAAACTAAGAGAATATAGTCCCCCACCAACACCAACGCCATTTAAAAAAGAAGAAGAAGATTCAATATTTGAAAATACTAGCAGCAGCAGAAGCAGCACCAATGATTTTATAACATCTGTGGCTGCTAGTCAAAAGCGAAGACGAATTGATTCACCCTCCAGTGTCCAAAAGGGGAGTGGACATTACAGTACGTGTCTGCGCTCAAAATGGATGAAGTTCTGAAAGGTGTCTATGAAAATACTGGTTAGGCAGGAAGTTTAAGTTCCACCAAAACACTTTCCAAATTTGTTTCCGGCACCATATTGAAAAATGAAAAGGAGTATCTTCAGAATCAACCGAGTTACACACTGCACCGGAATCACATGCTTCGCGGCAAACAATATAGACAAACTAAAGCCTTTTTCCCTCTGCATATAATGCAAACGGATCTTTTAACTTTAGACGCAGTTCAACGGCGTCACAATGCACCCTACAAATATATTCTGGTGGCAATCAGTGTCTTTAGTCGCTATGCCTATGCCATTCCACTGCGATCAAAGAGAGGTGTTGAAGTTGCTCGGGCCATTGAAAGTATTCTTGAACAGGATTCATATAGAAAAATTCAATCGGATCGTGGCAGTGAATTTGTTAATCCCCATGTGAAAAAGGTTCTTTTGAAATATAATACAACACTTTATCATAGTCAAAGCCCAATAAAGGCTGCAATGGCTGAACGATTAATAAGAACGATTCGTCTATTAATTTCAAGATATTGTACCCTGAAAAATACATCGGCTTTTATTCATGATTTAGATAAAATCATGCGGATATACAACCATCGACCTCATCGATCTCTGTCCAACTCAAGCCCTCGGGATGTTCACTACAATGAAAATACATTTGATGCTTTTCTAAAGCAATATTCCAATGGTGAAAAAGAGAAAAAAAATGTGAAGAAGAAAGTCACTGTTGGTGATACTGTTCGAATTAATAGAACCACCAATTTTTTTGAAAAGGGGAATTATTTATGAAGCACTGACCTTTTAGAAGTGTCCAAAATCATGGATACCGAGTCCACGACCTGTCGACTGCGAGACACCAAAGATGATGAGATTCTCGGTGGTTCTTATTAATATGAATTGCAAAAAGTAAGAAACACTAGTGAAATTTAGCAAATTGAAAAGATATTAAAGAGTCGTACTCGTAGAGGCAAGAGACAGTTGCTTGTTTGCTGGCTAGGATACAACTCAGATTTTGATTCTTGTTTCAGTGCTGAAGACATTAACAATGCCCAATGATTTCTATATGACTTTCATGTCCAATGTTTCCGATCCTCTATACAATGACTTGAATAGAACAAGTGATTTTTGGACAAAACTCTCCCCCACCATCAAATTCGATGACGGAATGTATGAAGTATCTCTTGCCGACTGTATTCTCAAAAATACCTATGACATCCTGAGAAAAGATAGTAAATATGATGTAAAAATTAGACCCTATGATTGTACGCCACCAACATCCTCAAATAATCAAGAGTAAATTAAAAAAACCAATTGGATGAATTATCCATATATTGAATTACCCTAAAAGGAGCTCATCTGTATGAATGATTTATGTCGTACTATGAATAAAAGAATTTCCGCTCGTAAAAAGGGAGCTTTTCATTTCAACTATTCAAAGGAGGAGGGTAAGATCTATATTAGTTCACCTATTGCCAGTGAAAAGATTATTCTCAATGGTAATCTAAAGGATGTTCTTGGCTTTAAGCTCAATATAATCAATGGTAAAAGTGCCAGAAGCACTAGTTTCATTTTTGCTGACTACCCACCTGCCTTCTCCACGGAAACTTGTATATTTCTCTACGCTTCATTTGTGGAAACATCTCGGGTTGGTAATTCAAATGTTCCCCTCCTACGAGCTCTTGAACGAAAAACCAATCAAGAACATATTCACCACTACAATATAAAGCATCTTCAATATATTCCTGTAAACACTTCCTATTTGGAACTCTGTCAGTTAACACTAAGAACTGAATTGGGTGATCCCATAGCAATTTCAAAAGGTTTGGCTGTGATTACATGCCATTTCCGTCCCATCGTTCAACAAAATGTCTAATAATAAAGTGGTATTCATTTGTCCTGATATTGACTGCTATGTTAATAATCTTGGACCAAGACAACGTGGCAATGGCATGGACTATTATAAAGGTTGCTCATCACTGTCTGGCTATGGTCTTGGCAGTTGGTTTGCTAAGCTGTTTCGCTCTTCACTACCACTGGCTAGAAAATATCTTGTACCGGCTGCGACAGATTTTGAATCCTCTACACTATACGATTGGGGCTCTGGTAAGGATTTTTAAAAAAGTGCTACGGAAAATCTTAGGTCCAGTGCGCGAACCCTTGGGGAGAAATTAAAACAAAATGGTAAAGGCTTAAAAAGGTCAAGAAACAATGCATCACTCATCAGTCTCCACTCAGGTCGGAAACGAGAGACATCATCCCTCTTGTCAAAGAAAAGAAAGAAAAAGCCGACACGTACTGTAAACAGAAGCCCCAGGAAGAAAATTGTTAGATCGAAACTAGATTTCTTCTCCTAAAATGTCCTACCTACCGCATAAGGATTCTCAACCTTCAATCACCGCGTCATTGAATCTATTCAATGCTGAAAATGTTGATGTGAGTGTCAAGCATGGATACTATGAATAATTTTATCAGCAACAACCCCTCTCCGATAATATCCACTTTCAAATTTATTCCAATGAAGACTACTTTATGGACATGTCTTCAACATTTATAGATTTACAAATGAAAGTCCGGAAATCCGATAATACAATGCCAATTCGGGTCGATGGAATATCATATGAAAATTGTATATTACATAATTTATTTCGTCAAATTAGTGTCTACATCAATGGCACACTGGTGAGCACAAGCAACAATCTCTCAAATTATACAAGCTATATACAATTCATGTTGATGACACCCAAGTCATACAAAGAATTGAGAGGCACCTCCAATGGATATGAATATATTACTAATACTGATAGTACAGATGCACTTAAAATGCTACAACTAGTGAATTACATCTAGTTGGAAAAATATATCATGAAATATTTAATATACCCCAATGGCTGCCGCCCAATGTTAAAGTGGATATAAAACTGACGCTTGCACCCTCCAATTTCATATTGAGAAAGGAACTTGTTGCCAATCCCGATGTAAGCCTCTCCCTCACCTCGGCAACACTTCATGTACGCAAACAACAGATCATGAGTTCTGTTGCTTTGGCAGTGGAAAAACTGAGAGCCAATGGAAATAATATTAAACTATTTGTTCCTCACACAATCACCAATCAACGTCTTATTGCTGTAGGCTGACGCACCTTCACCGACACATCCTTTATCAATGGTAAAATTCCGTCAAAATTTACTTTGGCATTTTTAAAATGCATTAGTGCAATAGGTTCGTGGACTGGATTCCCACATAAATTCGAGGTGTTTAAACTTTCATCTCTTGTATGTAGAGTAAATGGTATCCCACTCTAAAATCTATCTTTTAATAAATCCTATAGAATATTGTATGAGTTAACCATGCAAACCCTAGATCATGACTCTCAACTATTTGAAAATGGTATAACCGAAGAAATGTTTGCTGAAACACATGGTATCATTGTACTGGATTTGTCTGGCACACAGGATATGAGTATAGTACGTACGGGGAATGTGCGTTTAGAGTGTACATTTGCCGACCCATTGGCTGAAAGTATTGCACTAATCTCACTAAATCAATATGAAACCTATTGGGAAATCACTCCCGAAGGCAGTGTTCTACTAGACTTGGCACCATGAACACCAGTCAAATAATCAATGTATTTAATATGGACCCCTACTGTACAAGTCCCAGTACAAATCCTATTGTCTAGCCTCACACTTTCTTGGAAAAATTCAAAGTGTCAACAATACCTTGATTATTGTTAATAGCAGTCCATCGACTGTGCTGACGGGTCATTGGCTGTGCATCTTTCAAACAATGAAAACGATTGAATTTTTTGATCCTCTTGGGCTACCCTATACATTTTACACACTCCACATCAGCAACTATATTGAGAGCAGTGGGAAAACTATTATTCAAAATCGGAAGAGGGTGCAGGATCTAACGACTAAAAGCTGTGGCTTCCATGCACTACTATATTTTGTGTTCCGATGTTGCGGCTATACTTACAAGCAGTTTCTCCACATTTATGGTGACAATCCACGTCTGAACGACTTTCTAGTGGAAAATATCTTCTCAGACCAATACAGTATTGATTTCAGTGCCCTAAGAATAAAATGCTTAAAAAATGCTTGTGGGTTTGTGTATTAATAAAATGTACATATACAACAATGGCTTCAAATCTTAATTTTCGATTTCTTCATCTGTGTATAGACAACTGTCGTAAACCACTGATGCTGGTAAATCATTTGGATTAACTGCATATTGATCTTGATTGACTGCAAAGTCAGGGTTACATTTTCTACAGTACAATGTAACTTCACTCTTGTCATATCTCTTTGCATACTCAATGATACTATTTGCATTCATATTATGAAATTCACGAGTTTCAATCTGTCTATTTGAAGTAATATCACATACACTGTTTTCAAGTGGTGAATCACATTCGGTAACTGCCAAATAAAAATCACTTGGTTTATAGTCATAGTAGGCAGTGTCGTCACAGCGATGACGTAGAAACCAAATTGTCTTGTTACCCCAACAGTTGAATCGTAGACCAGATTCCTCTTCCCAGAATAATTTAAATCCACGACGATACCAATCTCGTAGAAATAAACTAAAATCACGTTTAGGATTCTTCCCAATCATAGCAGGGTAAGTATTCTCCCACTGATCACATTTATCATGGTGACAATTGGAGCACAGGTGCCCTCTAGGGTGAGAGTCACAAATCTCTTCAAGACATGAATTACATCCTTTAATTTTTACTGCAAAGCCTCTATGTAATTTACAAGGATTACATAATTTGTACTTTTCACTATAGTCAGCAATAATTGTACAATTCTCATATTGAGTCCGACTGCCAAGAGTATACATTCATAATGGACTTATATAGAACATTTTTGGTTTCTAATATCAACTTTCTCACAGCCAAAACAGAACTAAACGTCCTTACACGATAAATTCACTGGGGGGAATGGGGAGAGGAGTAACTCTGCGACGTTACCTCTTTCGAATGGTTGAGCCATCTATATTGAATCAATTGGCAAATGTGTATCCACAATATGATTCTGCTTTGTTCCAATTAATATATCAATAAATTGAGTATAAGAATTTGAATCACATTTTAGAAGTTTCATACAATAGTCAAATGGGGGAGAATCAGTTTTCATTATATTGTCAAGTGTTCCCTGAGAGAATATCCTGCGTTGAAGAGATAACTAGAGAAAATCACCATCCAAAATCAAATGTTTTTCCATAAACACTAGATTTTGTTTAATTCTTTCTTTCTCAAATTTATTCATTATTCAATCATTTCACTGTGACTGCTGACTCTAGACTGCCCCAAATTCGTTAGTCCTAACCAGAAAAGCATGTACAATTAGCGATAGAGTTTATTGTCTTCGATATGTTTCACTAATGCACTTAAAGCACATTGAAGTCTATTCACATGTGCTATATCAACTTTTGCGGCGAAACATAATTGATCCTCCATTTTAAATTTGCTCAAGGATATCACATATCTTGCATATACTGCATCCCATTCCAGACAAAGCCGCTACCATTTCGTGATTTCCACCGCAATGTTTGGTGCTCTTTTATTATTACCATCAACTCCACTATCAACTTCTAAGAGGGTAAACATTCCACTCATCGCCGTCACAAATATATATCCAAATGAGTACAGTCAAACTGTTCTTCTCACTCCTTTGAATTCTATTCACAGACTAATAAAACTATAGCAAAAATCCTTTCCTTATATTCTCTGCAATCCTCCGCCACTAATATGTAACCAGTCCTATGATTGGCTAAGAAGGAAACACGTGATCTAACTGTTTCCTATTCCTAGAAACTCATAACATTTACCTCGAGCATACACTTACAACAACAACAACAAATACTGTTTCCTATTTCTGGATCATAAAATTTGCCTCGAACATACACTTACAACAACAAATACTGTTTCCTATTTCTGGAAACTCATAACATTCTCCCCTAGCGGGCACTTGGCCAAAAACAACAACACCCTTGGAAAAAAGAGGTCATTGACCTCATTAACCACGTGTTCTCCCTAGGGACTCTATGCCCATATTAGGAGCCCCGTCAGCATTAAACTAAATTGTAGATGGCAGCAGGGGTGAGCAATCGGACCTCATGATAGGGTTCTACTCCTAATGTGCAGTTTAGATTTAGATCTGAGAAACCAGTTTTCTCAGATCTAACATGAGCATAATTGATGAGTGTGTTTTGTTCAATTAATAATTACCAAATCTCTTATTTATAAACTTTCCGTGGACAGCCAAAGGGTGATATTTTGAACAATATTAATTGTGCAGGAAAAAAATGATGGAGATTCGATGCTGTTAGACACCATAAGGAGGATTTTTACTCGTTTTGCCTTCTTTAAAAAAAGAACTTTTTGGCTCTCCACAGTCCAAGAACTTTTTGGCCCTCCACCCTTCAAGCACAAAACATCTAGTTTATTTTATTGCAGTTCGGATGTGCGGGTTATGATGGTATTTACTGCTGTTTCAATTAGTTATATAGAAAATTAACCAATCTTTGTATCTCAGGCACTTGATAACTTCTTATTTAGCACTTACTTCTTATTCTTATTTGAACATTTTTTGCCTGGTACGGCAAAGGCTGGCACGGCGATATGAGGTAGATGAAATACAGAATACTGAAGAATGTGCATATTCACCAAAAAAAAAAAAAAAAAAAAAAGATCTTGTTGACCCATTACCGTCTCATGTATACCGTTTCCTGAGCAAAGTGTTTAAATTTAATTATTAAATGTAAATAATGTAATCACAAATAATTGCATATAAACAAAAGCACTTAATATAACGAAATACGACACTTCAAATAAATATAGATTTCAATCTTGTAGGCAAATATTGATCTTCCTGCGATTGATGAAGAGTCACCAGCCGATGGTCCTCCACAACTTCCAGTATTCCTTACCGTTACAAAGAAAAAACCTATCGGCATTACAAATGTTGTCACAACTCAAATAGAAGAGTCGAATTACGAAATTAGAGACTCATTTGAAGACAATAGTCGACAGAATTCATTTTACACGCCTAGTTATAAGGATGGCTGTTTAGAAAGCCAGCAGTATTTGGTGCTAAAGGAGGAAATTGAAAGAGAAGAGATCCAAGTAAACACAGATCCAGAAGATGTAAAAGTAAACCTCCGTTTTCCTTCCATATTTTCATTACTAACCTTTTGTTTGATTTCTAATCTGTTTCATATTAAGTTAACCTATCCCATTTTATACTTTAATTTCTATCTTTTTTCTGTCACATGCTGTATTATATCGAAGTGGTAAACATTTTCGAAAGTCAGTTTTTATAAAGAGTATACAAATTATTAGAAAGTAATAGTTTACCTCGATTATTCATTTGGGAAAGATGAACATAGCTAATTAGAATATTGGTTCGGAAGCTGATAAACTTTTATTCTAAGGTGAAGATTCTTTCAGTTTAATTACTTTTTATATCTGTTTTCTTTTTAATCACTTTTCTTTGGATGGATCAGTAAGGCCGCTCTTTCTAAGCTGTACATTTCTGACACTTAAGTAGATACAATATAAAGAAAACCGAAATTGCAAATTTTGCCAGAATTAGAAACAAATTTTATCGTCAAAAGAAGTGTTTCTTTTGTATTTTTTCTAGATATATTGCATGGTCAGTGTAATCAAGACACCTTAGTGTTCCCATAAATTCACTAAATATTTAAAATAATTTTTTACAAATCTGTGTCGTCATCGATTTGACTTAGTCTAAGAATTCATTCATTTCCCATCTTAGTTCCCTTTCTAGAAAGTCGAATGGCTTAGATCAGGTCTTTTATGATAAAGAATTTGTAAAAAACTATACAAACTCTCTGATTTTGAGATACAAGATTTCCGCATCACAGTTTTTAAATCCATAAAGTTTTGCAATAACCTTTTTTGGTACTTGTCTGTTAAACGAAACACACTCAAGAATTACGCTCCTTAAGACAAAACCTGTTTGCTTAATGGTTACTCCTAATGATATATACCAAAATATGAGGAAAATATAATACTTTATTAAGAAAATATTTCAAACTACAACGAGGAATTATGGAAAGCAGGCCACCCAGAACGCATTATTTTAAATACTTAACATAACATAACCAGAATACCAACTAAATATTTAATAAATATACTTGTATCTTAGTTTTTCAATGAGCCAAAGCTAATTGTCGATACAGATAGAAAACCAGTTCATCGCAGATTCAACAAATCTTACAGAGCGTAATTCTTGAGTGTATTTCGTTTAACAGACAAGAACCTTTTTTTTATTATGAATTAATATTATCCAAACTGTTTCGCTTGAAAAATTTTTTTTCTTTTTTATTCCACTTCACTACCAATGTATTACATTACATACTGTACATCAGGACCTCATTTAGTCTTGAAAATAACGTTGAAAAACAAAATAACCTTAATCAGATATTAAAATCGTGATTGGTGTGGTAGCTGCAACATAGTGAAAAACGAACCACAGCCAATAGTAACCAACTTTTAAGAACACATTTAAGACAAAAACTGTGTAGTGAGAAAAAATTTGTATTTGTAACTGACTGAGGAATAATATATTATTTCGGTTAGTCTTTGTATTGAAATGTTATCTTGAAAATAATTTATGAAAAACTCGAAAAATAGCCTGAAACCCCTCAAAATGGCGTAAGATCGAAGTTAAGACCCCATCATTAGATTTTCACTTGCAGAAAACCAATTCAGAAAATTCAGCGCCCCCCCCAACTCCTAAAAAACGAGGAAAAACACGTTTTTGCATGGGCGTCACTGATTTTCTCTTTTTTTCTTGCTTCTTTTTTTTCTTTTACACTACTAGCGTACTCCTGAATAAGCGTACCCATAGACAGCAATATAAGAACTCATTTGAAAAGAAGTTGTTATATTTGCATTATTTTATTAAGTAACAGAACACTGTATTAAAATCAAATATAATTGTTGATAAAACTGCATCCTTATGTACAAAATGATGTCATTTGGGCATTATATCATATTTGGGTGACTACTGCCTGATTCCCTAGGGTTCATTTTTTATTATTATTTGCAAAATATAAAATATATATATTTCTATGTAGAATAGCGAATTACTCGTACGATTTTAAAAACACTTTTTTTTACAAACACAAAAAATGACATCTAAAAAAGATGGAGTTAATTCTCAACAATAGGATATTATCTGTCTTATTCCGGCTTATTTACCTTTTCCCTAATTTTTAGTTCACAACTGAAGATGAGCAAGCTGCTACAAAGATCCAAGCGTCCTATCGAGGCTTCAAAACAAGAAAAGCGTTGGCAACAGGTGCTGCCATTGCTGGTGCTGTGGGAATTGGATTTTTTCCGTTACAGAAAGATACACAAAAACTTCAACCTTCTGCGGCTTCAAGTAATCAGAACCTTAGCACAACTGGCTCCGTATCTCCCATTATCAACTCAAGAGACAGCAGCCATGAGCCAGAAAATATGCGTTCAACAAATGGCTATTATTTACTAAAGGAAGAAGCCTCATTCTCAAATTTGAATATTCCAGAGTCATCGTCTTATCAGGTTAGTGAACCAGAAGATTATCCTAAGGAGGATAAAGGAAACTTTTCTCGTCTACAAACAGGAGACGACACTGACCCGCTTATTCAGGATGAGAGCGATGAAGAGCCGAATGACTACACAAACAATTGTTTAATTGATTTCACTAATGCATGTGAAGAATATAGACAGCAGTTCAAAGTAGAAATAGACCCAAAGCAGCCATTACTTTCAAATAAGACCTTATCAGAGAACGTTGAAAAAGAAAATATTCAAGTAATTGAAACTGGAAACGTATCAAGTGATTTAATATCTAACCATAGTAATGAGCCTATAAAGAAATCAGAAGTCTCAATAATAAACATTGAAAATGGAAAAGAAAATGTAAGGATTAGAGCCGAAAAGATTGTTTGCCAACTTAATTCTAATTATTCTGAGCATGAGACCCATGATGAACACAAAAATCATGATAATAAAGTCAAAAATAAAACAAAAACCACTGCGCACTATGAAAACCATAGTTTCAAATACGATGACAGACAAGACAGTAGTAGTATTTCAGTAAATGCTGAAGAGCAGGTGTTGCATTTCAAATCGAATCGGGAAATCAAAAGTGCATTACTAGATATTTCTGATGAGCATAACAATTATTCAGACAAGAACGAAAACAACGGTCCATCTGACAAAGAAAATTATGCAGTTCTGGAAAGAGCAATAAGCACAGCAAATAATGAGGGGACCTATAGTGAGAAGGTTGAAGGAAAAGTAATAACCACTACAGAAGAAGACTTTGCGTACACTGGGAAGGAGCATAATATAAAATCTGAAAATTACGTTGAACACACTCAGGATTGTTCGTCAAGCTTATCATCTGGACATTTTATGCCAAAATCTGACGCCAGAGCAGTTCCTAGTGAGCTGTGGAACCAACCAGTGAGACAAAAAACAATCAAACCGGAACCAAAATCAATAGAAGTCGATGATTTACTACAATTTGTAGATAATCAAAGTGTAGCAGGATCTCGTCAAATAGCTTCTGGCTATGATTCACAGTTTCTTAATGCTGCTTCTACGCATAAAAGTGTTGAAGCAATGGGAGAAACTTTGGAAGAAGCTGAAGACATAGTTCACGACGATAATCAGCCATCAGTTCCATGTTCTGCTTCTCCCCTAGAGTTAACAACAGAGATTAATGCCTCGACCAACTCCAATATTCCTAATGCTTCGCAAAAATGTCATAAACTGAACACTGAGAGAAATAAGAACTCTCATTCAGACAATATTTTAGACAATAAGGGAATTGAGATTCAGAGTCACGAGTTGGATAAAAATACCATGTCAAATGGCATTAAAAACCCACCTGATGACCAAACGGAAAATGAAAATGACAATGAAGTAGAAATAATAATTAAAAATTCAACTGACTTAGATGATGAAATTGCTAATGTCATATTAACAGCATTAGGTAGTGGTGAAAATCATCCATCCTCTACAGAAGCATCTATGTTGCCAAGTTCTTCCTATCGTGAAGACTTCGGTGATGATCCACTCATCCATAATTTACCAGTGACTTATAGTAGCTCAAACGTAAGGCGCAACGATCTTAGCAGTCAGTTTATCAAAATTAAAGGTAAAGACTCAGCATTGGACCAAGTAGCTATAATTGGGGAGACAAAACTGCCTATTACTAATGAGTCTGACCCAAAATGCGTTGACCCTATTTTTCATATTTCTGAAATCGATTTAATAGAGCAAAAGGAAAAAGGACCAAAAAATGTAACCAAGCAAATGGAAGAAATTAGCATGTATGTAGAAGAGCCTAGTATTAGCTGTGCAGAAATTATAAATTATGACCAGAGCCTTGAACCCTTAGATGCAGAGACAATAGACACAAACCTTAGTCACCTTGAAAGAAAACATGAAGCTTTACAATATAAGAATACGCATACAGGGGAACCTAATATTCGTGCAAAGAGTTGCGATCGCGCAATTAATTATTCTGAAATTGTAAACAGCGTGACAGATGAAGCGATAAGTGATGGAAATTCTTTGATCATACAACCAAATCACATTGTCTTTGACAAAAAGGTGGAAAATCCAGAAATTTATGAGAGCCAATGTTGTCTTGGGAAAACTGATAGGCAAGAGCCATGCTATCAGGAAACAATTACAGAATTGTCACAGAACTATAGCTCCTATGAAAGTCCTAAATCTACTGAGCTGTTAGACATTCCTCTTGAGGATCAGATCAGGTCTGGCCAGCCTAGTATTGCCGATGAGAGCCTTACCACAACAGAAGGGACAGAGAATGATAGGAGCTTTCCTGATGTCGAAATCAATATTAATTTCAGTGGTAAGACCCTTGAATCAATGGGCCCACAAAAGGGAGATGATGAGGTTAGCACTATTATTCCATCTGATTTGATACCCGAATACAAAGAACAGTGTTCAAGTTCCCACTCTCTATTGCATAAAAATATTGAAATAAAAAATCCGCTAGGAACAGACACTCCAAGAATCATAATAAGGGCAGATGACATGGACGAGGATGAGTACATATGGCGCAAGCTACAGGGCTACTCATCCTTGGACGAGGATGATACTTATATCAAAGCAGTAACTAAAATTCAAGCAACATATAGAGGATACTTGACAAGACGTGACTTGGAAGACGATTCAAAAAAAGAAAATACTACCAACAACTTAGATATTGAAGAAGACGAAGAACTTAACTTAGACTTACAAGAGTCATGCAGTATGCTTGATAACATTGAAGGTCAAACAAATTCAAACATTGAGAAGACAGATTGCCTGGTAAAAGAGACACCAAGTTTGCGATGCAATGAAGAGCCTGATTTTATTGCTAGTGAGACAAAGCTATTGCTCAAAGATAAAAATAACGGTGCATTAAAATCTTTGAATAAACACCGCAATTATAAAGGCTTCGAACAAAGTTTTGAGGCAGATATTAAATCTTTTGACAATACTTCATTAAAAGACAACATTCTCAGTGACACTGATCATGCTCCAGCAGAGGATGAAGCTAGCCGACTCTTTTCAACTGTGGAAAGTGAAAGAGACCATAAAGGTTCTGTCACAGATAAAACCAGCAGTTTTGATGATGAGGCACAAAACTTTCAAACTCAAGACAGCAACAATGAAAAGAAGAAGAACCACGATTCTACTGAAAAACAACAATTCGGTGGAAAACAGCAAGAGACATTGAAAGATGAAAAACTTGAAGAATTTAATAAAACAGACCTTCCAACAAATATCCATGATCTGCAAACAGAGGACAGTTCTTCACAAGAAAACTTGGAAAACAAACTTTGTTCCCCAGAACCGACCTTTTATTCAAGCAAAGTTGAAGCAGCTGTGAAAATACAAGCTGCTTTTCGTGGGCACAGGACAAGGAGGGTAGAAGCTGATCTGATTAGCAATACTACTGCTGAAACCGAAAAATTAGCATTTGACGAAGATGATCACGAGGTGATAAAAAACGATGCAGCTGTTAAAATTCAAGCTGCCTTTCGTGGGCACAAGATACGGAGGGAGCTTGTAGATTTATTAGGCAGTTCCGCTGCCAAAGACGGTGAGATTGTTAAAGATGTTGAAGTACCACTTGGCAAAAATACTTATGATGTACTCGAAAATGAACCAGCTGTTAAAGTCAAAGCTGATTTTGATGAACAGAAGATAGGGAAGGAATCACTAGAAAATAATCTACTAAATAATACCAATGCTCAAAATGAAAAAACCGTTGAAGAGGTAAAAGCTCCACTTTGCGAAGATGAAATAGAAAATAAAGCAGCTGTTAAAATCCAAGCTTCATTCCGTGGACATATGGCACGAAGACAGCTTGAAGAAAACGATTCAATCACTAAATTTGATAGTAGTGCAATTGAAATAATTAAAACAAGCGATTCTAAGGGGCTAGACGAAGGCAACACATTATTTGAAAGCAAATTAACTTTGAAGATAAATGAGACTGAAGCCGAAGATAGTAGTTATCACGAGTGTTTACGGCAAGGAGAAACAAAAATCGGCCAAAGAGATGAAGAAAGAAACAGCAATGAATATAAGAAAAACCTAGATTTGAAGAAAAAGGAAATACATGAGGATATACTATTAGAGGATTTGGAAATCCAAAATATTCAAAAATACAATAAAACAGACTCAATTTCTGATTATTGCAGCCAGGAATCATTTATTGAGAGCCATGATTTAAATATGCCTTATGAAAAAGTTCCAGACCTAACAAAATATGCTTTAGAAGTATGTGTAGCCGCTGAAATCATGGGAAATGAAACCTTCTCTGAAACGGAAAAGAAAACGAATGTAAATGATATTAGGGATGATGTTGAATTTGTTCCAAAGATCATAGGTGATGGGATTTCATCTAATATTGAAAACTTAGGTCCTCAAAATATTATTTGTGCAGAAGATGTCTATCAGTCTGAATGCAAAGAAAGCTCACAACCAGAAAAAGATTGCCACAAAAAAAGCCTGGAACAGAATGATTGTCCAGAAGAAAAGGTACTTGACAACAGTGAAATTAAAAGACAATCAAGTGATAGACAATCAAAAGAAGAATTAGAAAATGTCGCAGTCCCAGATAGTAAAACTAGAGCGTGCACAATTGTAACAAACAACAACGATCAACTACTGATCGCAGGAGAAAACCCTGGTCCTAATAAAGAATTTGTGTTTGTTACTTCAGAATTTAATCCAAAAAGCAGTGAATGCGATTCCCGAAACCAAGATCCTTGTGTAGGGAGAGATCAAGATGGCAAATCCTTACAACACATTAAAAATCCCGGAAACTTCACTGCAAGTGACAAAACAAGTGGTAAAATAGACCATGTAAAAGAAGCAATATTAATGAATGGAAAAACTAGCTCTCAATTGAATGAGAAAGATACAGAAATGCCAACAGAAAAACAAGAAGCATTCACTGAAGAAACTGATAGGGAAGGGAGAGATGAAGATAAAAACATTGATCTGGACACTGTCTTTGACAAAATGTATGTTAAAATCAACAATTTAGATGAGCAAAGATTAATGGATCGAAAAACAATCATTCCAGCAAATGAGGGAAGTGTGAAAGAAATCACGAAAAAATACAGTTTTGAACGGGAACACAATATAGACTCTAGAACTTCCGTTGAAAAAACATGTGATAATACAAAGGTTCAGGAAAAACAAATATTAAGAGAAGAAAACAGTGAATTTCAAGTAAATGATAAAGACACAGAACTAATGTCAAAATTTCAAGAAAAAAAAGTAGAAACAACTGACACTAGCTGTTCTGACAATAACATTGAAGTAGAATCAATGCGTGAAGATCCAGAGCCTGATCTTAAAAGGGAACTTTTGCTTCACTTAGATAGTAAGGATAATTCAAAACTTTGCAGCAAAGAAGACGTTCATAACAAATTACTATCCACAGAAAGTCTAAAAAAAGAAGCCGCTAGTGAAAAAAACTTGGATGAAAGGGCAATTTCATACAAAGAAATAGTAAGAGAAGAAAAAAACGATGATGAAGCAAACGAATTACTCACCCAGACAATACTACAAAATCCCTTAACAACCGGAGTAAATGAGATGAATAAGAATATAGCAGACATTCAAAACCCAATAATAAATATTGAATTAAATCCTGAATATTTCGTTCTAAACATGGATGAATCAAAAGTCAGACATAGCAATGGAGATATTGGAAAAAGAATTACCCTCAAAGAAACTGATGAGATTGAAGTTCACTTCCCTGAAAGAATCCAAGGAAAAATTGATCTGCCGTGTTCTTTGGACGAAGAAAAGAAAGAAAAGACCAATAAAACAAAAACTGAACCAGAGTCTTCGAACAAAACAAACGAAGAAACTGAGATTCTTTCTGAAGAATCAAACAATAAAGAGAAGATAATAGATAGAATACCTGAAAGACATCATGAAGTCATGGAAGAACGTGGCAACAACAAGCAGTTCAAATCTGAAAATAATTCCGCAGAAGAAAGTAAGCAGCCTTCGGAAGATTTTAGTGCAAGAAAAGGCTTCGAGAATTATGAATCAGGTATAAAAATCCCTAGCATAGAAAGTAATTATGCGCTATCCCCAAAAAGCAAATTAACGGAAGAAAAGGTTGATTCCATCGACTTCAAAGAACCACAACCAAATATTGTCCCAAAACCAGATGATCACGGAAGAGATCACAACAATGGAGACTTTGGTAATGGCACACTATTCAGTGAATCTGCAAAAATAGGAGTAAAGCCACAAGAAAGGGAAAATAATGAACTAAAGAAAGCTATGAAGGAGGCAAAGGTATATATTTTTGACCGGGGAGACAGTATACAACAGGAAGCACCAACAAACGAGAAGGATCCAGAGCACAGAGGGCTTATTGACAACTTTGAGGAATCTGAACCAAAGACGAAAATTTCGGAGAGCCTTGATTATTTTCCGATAGCAAGAATAAAAGATGCTGACCGAGAAGAAGACTCTTCTGTCACAAAAGACTGCAGTGAGAATTCAAGAAGATTCGCTGAGCTACAGAATAAAAACGATATGCATGGGAATTTATTTGAATTTTCAACAGTTTCCCAGACCATTTCAAATTTACGAAGCGTTCCGTCATCGAACTCAGAGAACAGTCCTGTCGATCCTACCAGTGTGGTTGTAAGCCCACCCCTCCAAAATATCAGTGCAAAGATCAACTTAAATTCATCTAACGAGCGTTCTCCAGTAGTAAAAAGTATGAATACAGACAACAGCGAACCTTCAACAGCAGAGCTTATAAATGAAAACTTGTTTACTAGCGTATCTCAGTCTGATGAAGAAGTATGTAAAGGAGCATCAAAAGACGGGGCTTTAGAAAACCAGACGGGTGAATCATTTCCTACAGTGGATAGGATACATATTAGGGATTTGGAAGAAGTTTCAAGAGCCATCAAGGAAGAAACAATTGATGATTCGACCAATAAAAATGAAATGATGTCAGTAACTGTGAAGTCAGATAATAGAACAAAATCGACAGCTTCTAAAAATTTGACAACTAGTATCTTGCCTGGAGTTTCATCTCAAGGAAAATATAAAGAGGATTTTCATATAAATATATTGGATACCAACAGCTTCGCCCCAGATAGTCTTGAGACTGCAGATGAAAAATTAGATGAAAACACATTCTTAGATAGTCTTGAAGTTAACCCTATAAACAGAATGAGCGAAAATTTTGAAGTTCCTTTAGTCTATCTTATGAATTCTCTGGAATTCGAACATGACAGCTTAAGCATTGCTGACAGAATGCCAACTGATTCTTTAGAAGTTTGCAATGACGATAAGATTTATTTAAAAGAAAAACTATTAGATGACGAAACCTTTCCTGCAATATCACTTGTTTCCGATGTTTCCGAAGGAAGCCATATAGAACTTCCGGAAGTACAAGGGCATATTGATGAGACTTCTATAGCGCCTGATTGCACAGATTTGAGTCGAGGGCAGGTACTACCATATGTTTCACTACAAGGACTCTCTCTTAGCACAACTGATGTCAAAGAATCTGAATTCTTTTTACCTACTGCTAAATCAAATTCCCTTGAAGATTTTGCAGAGCTAGAGAAAAACATAGAGGAAGAGTTTATTACGAAGAATTTAGAAACGAGAAAAGTTTTCGAAATTAAAGAAAGCTCCCAGGATAATCAAGTGTATAAAAATCAACAAATGCCGGATGTAATACCCCCTATGATTGAAACTTGTTACCCAACAGACATATTGAACCCTATAAGTGGAAATGTAAAACCTCAAGAAGAGACAAGCAACATAATAAAATCTGAAAAGGCTACAGAAAATGAGAGCATAATAAATTCAAGACAGTCAGATCAGACGAAGACTGGATTATGTCAAATAGCACCTGAAGTCTCGGAAGAAAAAGTGACCGCTTTGTGTAGCTCTTTAAATAAGGATAGCACAGAAGTAAAAGCAGAAGATTTGGACCATTTAGAAAAGATTAATGATGAAAATTCAAACAGTGAACTTGAAGTAAAAGCTATTGGAATTAAATCTGTTGATGACCTTGTAAACAATCTTGAGTCTTTAACGCACATGTCTACAAATATCTGTCAAAATGTCAATTTTAAGGAACAATTCCAAGAAACAGATGCAGTAGCTCTGACTAAAGATGACATTGTAGCTCAATTTCTGGCATCGGAGCTTTTGACGTTTGATTCTTTAAATAAGGATATTGAGCAAGGAAGCGCAGAAGAATTGAACAATTTATCCAAGCTTAATGATGAATTTCCACATGCTGAATGCGAAGTAGAATCTGTTGGAAATAAAGTTTTCGATAACCCTGTAGGAAATCATTTTCAAAAGGACAACGTCAAGGAGCCAGCGCAAGCAATAGATGCAGTAGAAAAAGCTGAGGATTTAGCAGTTAATTCATTGGCTTCCGACTTTTCAGAATCAGATCTTCGAGCTTCTGAAATAAGTGACTTTATACGCGATATTAATGGGGTAAGATTTCCCAAAGACTCAACGATTGATGGAAAAGTTTGCAACTTGAATAAACAAAAAGAAATCAATGTTGACCCTCAAATAATGGATAAAGAAGAAATTTTGTTGATAGAAAATCGGAAAGATAGGGGCTCGACAAGCACATCAGAGATCTGCGACGACAAAAGTTTTCAAGACGAAGATCTAGCAACAAAAGAAGCATCGGAAATGATTGATAGTATCGTCAAAGCCGTAGAAGAAGTGGAGTTTATTGCTTTAGCTCATGAATCACCAGTCTATGAAAAACCCACTTCAGACGATATATTTAAATTTAATGCAGGTATTGAGAAATTTGAAATAGACGAGACAGACAGTCAAGAAGAAACAGACCATAGTTCTGACTGGTCTGATGTGGAAAAGAACGATAACCAAGATATGCTAAATGTTGCAGCAACAAAAATTCAAGCGCAATATAGAGGATACAAGGTTCGGCAGAGGCTTAAGAGACAGAAGTATTTGCAGAATAAAAATCCTCAAAATAGAGAACGAAGGTACTTTCTTTCTTTCCTTTTTATTTTACTGTTTAGAATCTAAGTCTCCCGTATTTGATTACTGCTTTGCTTCTTTTTTCTTTATTATTTTTCTATTCTTTATGATGGCTTTATTTATGTATTTTTATTGCTCCTGTTTTTTGTATGACCTTGCTAACTCTTGAACATATCTGTCTTTTTAAGGCTATCAGCAAAAAAATGTGTCTAATACTGAATATCCGAGTCATCAGAACTGGTAATTCAGAACTGAATTTTTAATTATCTATGCATATGAAGTGAAGCCATTAGTGTAAGTTTAAAAAAAGCACAAAAAAACACTGTCTTGCCTGTACGATGAGGGAAGAAATCTAAAAAAAATATACCGGAGACTGAAAAAACGATTTCAACTTCCTTAATCGCGAGGTTTAATTAAACCTCGAAAAAAAAATATTACAAGGCTAAGCAAGGATCAAACAGTTTATTATTACAAACTGTAAGTAGGAGTGATGCGGTTCAATAGTAACCAAAACTCTAAGAAACAGAGTCTTGATAACCATAGATACATCAAAAGAATTAAATTTTAAAGCTTATTCAACATGTGTAAAATTCATCAAATCTAAAGTTACCGTCAAAAGTTACGAGCCAGAGAAAATTTGCCCGATTTTTGAAAGGAGGGAGGAACCCCAAAATATCATATGATCTTAATGAAAATCACAACATAAGATTCAGCATACCAGAGAACCCTACTGTTCCAAGCTCCTATGTACAAAAATGTGGAATTTTGCATTTTTTTTTCATGGAGGGGGAGCCTTATTTCCTAGCATTTTTTAAGAAAATGATCAGAAATAAAAGAACAAAAATTTTCAACAGAAAGTAAGAGTAACATTAAAATTTAAAACGATCAGAAATTACTACATATATGAGAGGGGTCATTGATTGAGTGTCAGGTTGCTAGATTGGAAAGAAATTTGTTTAGTCATGATTTCCGCTTATTAAGGGAACGACTTATTAAAAAATTGGAAAACCTACGATATGAATTTTCGAGGAATAGCCCTACTTATACTCCAACATTCACTCCGGGACTGGCTGTTGTTAATCTATCCTCTAGAACGCTTGAACCAAAGGAAATTCAAATTCTCGAAAAAGGTCCAAAATTCTCTTTTCTTCCAAAACAAGTCCCTGTGAAAGATTTAATTTCCTATCTAGAGTCCTCTGGGCACAAATTTTATACATCTATTTCCAACTAAGACTAAATTAGGGCTAGTCTTATAGACCCTAACCTCGCAAAACCTCTAAAAGTTCATTCATTTTGCTCATACTTTCATCTAGCATGCTTCAATTATCAGCATAATCTAAGTCCAGGAGAGTGTTTTCTCTTCATTTGATTCAGTGGCCTCCTATTGCCTTTCATGTGCTTCTTAAGACAAAATCCAATGAAATGATCCATATAAAGGGGGGTAGAACACAACCCTTTTTAACTCCAGATTTAATACGAAACCAGCTGCTAACCTCATTTCTTACCTTAACCGCAGCAGAGTTATTCTCGTACATAGCACTAATCACTTTAATGTATTTGTCTGGTATCTGGTATACCATACAAGGATAAGACCTTTGCTAAAGCTCGTCTATCAACAGAATCGAACGCTTGCTCATAATCTATAAAACTGAGGTCCAAGGCTGTTTGCCAACTCAGGCACTTCTCAGTTATTAACCTAAGAATAACAATTTGGTCGACACATCCTCTACCTCTTCCAAAACCAGCAAGAATGTTCTTCTGTTAAAACGTTTTCTACAGCATCTCTCAGTCTAAAAATTATCATATTACTAAGCAATTTGCTACCTACAGAGACCAAACGAATACTTCGATAATTAACACACTCACACTTATCACCTTTCTTATACAGTGCTTTAATTAAGGTTTTCCTAAAATTGTTAGGTACTTCCCCTTTTTCAAAAATGATATTCATAATCTTCAGTAATTATTTCTAACCTCAGCGTCTAGATGCATTTTCCAGATCCTTGTCAACCTTATCCATGGTCTCCACTTCACACCTCCTTAGTTCATATTTTAATGCTTTCTCCACATTCTTTAAATTCCTTTTGTTTTCATATGAGCTATCACTCAGATAGTTCTTGTACAAGCCCGTTCTCCTCGCTATTAAACATAAAGTTTTTTCACTAATATTCCTAGCTGCAGTCTTAACTTTCTTTCCTAAGACACCATCATCAACTTCACAAATTGTTTTTCTAAAATTATTCCAACCCTATTCCGCATTGTAAAATTTTAAACTCCCAAATTTATTATTAAACTGCTCCTGGAAAGTTTCTCTCAAATTCTCATCCTGGAGTCTACGAACATCATAACTTCCCGGGAGGTAGTTACCCTTCCGAAATTTCAGTTTTAAATTAACCTTAGACACTACTAGATGGCGATCTTTACTTTTAACATCAATAGCAGCACTCCTATATACCCTAGTATCTTGTATTGATCCTGTCAGTCTTTGGTTTACTCAAGGCCGTACCCAGGGGGGGGGCTTGGGGGGTTTAACCCCCCATCTTTACTTTTAACATCAATAGCAGCACTCCTATATACCCTAGTATCTTGTATTGATCCTGTCAGTCTTAGGTTTACTCAAGGCCGTACCCAGAGGGGGGGGGGGTAGGGGGGTTTTAGCCCCCCCCCCCGAAATGTTTGTTTGACTCGTAAAAACGTAACAAAAATGGATATAAACAAAATTTGTACTCGTTTTTGAGGTTTTTTTGTGCAACCCCCCCCCCCTCCGCAAAAAAATCTTTGAATAAAACCCCCTCCAAAAAAAAATCCTGGGTAAGGCCTTGGGTTTACAATAAAATAATAAATAAGGTTTGCTGTCTTACCATCACGTGAATACGTTAACTTATGGGTCATTTCATGACCAAACACCGTATTGTTTCTAAATAGATTGTTATACCTACAAAATTGCAAAAGTCTGTAGCCATTACTGTATTCTTTTGAATTCTAGGTGAACTCTAGGTGAATTCACCAAATTCACCTAGGCTAGGACACCATCTATCCCTATTTCTACGGGTTTGCGCGTTAAAATCTCCTAGTAAAAACATCATATTTCTAGCTTGGACCCTGTCTATTTGCTCCTGTAACTGTAAGTAAAATTCCTTTGAGTCACTAGTATCTCCGTCAGTCGGTTCTACAGGGACATATACTACTATAACTGATACCCTGAAATTTTCGGTCATAAAATGAGCGATTAGTATTCTATTATTACATAAGCTGCTATAGACGAATAAAAGAATGCTAAAATTAACAGAAATTAAATGAATAATCCATTCAAACTTAAAATGAACAGAAATTACAAGAAACATGAGTGGGGCTACTGCTTCCTAAACCTTTTAAAGGTCATAGCATCATTTATGCTTTACTTAAAACAAAATGTTCTAAGCAATTGCTCTTTTGTAACTGTAACTTGAAAAATCAAAATAGCTGAGATTTCCAGGAATTAATATCGTTATATACTAAACAATCAGTCTACTCTTCCTAATCCTCTTGATTATTATGGTAGTTTTATTTTATTTTTCTTCTTTTTGACGCTTCGATGAATAAAAACCACACTGTTCAAAATACATGCTGTTTTGAATTAAATGCAAATGATAGTCAAGCCACTTAGAGGATTTGGGAGGGAGGGGAGTAGCACCGCTCTTATTTGGAAACCTTGAATATCCTTTTAATATTATTTTACTTATAATATTACCCTGGGTTAATCATTAGTTATAAACTTCACATAAATTAATTATGAAGCACACATGGTCACACAAAACTATGTATCGATATTGTTACACAAAAACTCGTATTGTAGTATTGTTCTGTAGATAACTATTGCAAATAATTATTTTTGTGTCTTAACATATTCGCTTTTCTGAGATGATTTAGGAGGGAGAGGGAAGAACACCACTATTATTCGAAAATCTCCTTTAGCCTTGTAATATTTTTTTTGGTTACTGTTGATGTTATCATAAACAAAAACCCGCTGTTCAAAATACAAGTAGTTTTCAGTAAAGTACAAATGATGTTATGGCTTGTAGAAGGTTTAAAGGGCAGTAGCCTTGGTCCTATTTATAATAATTTTTGTTTGATTTAAGTTTTACTGGATTAATCATTTCAATTTCTGTTGTTTTATTTTTAAGCTTCATTTATTCACCTATTGTAGTATTTGTTATCTCTAAGTTTGATGTGATTGCCAATCATATCAAACATATATAATTTCTGAGAAGTATATAATTGCCAAGTATTTATTGCCGTCACCCTATGGCCTTTGGGGGTCTTACCATTACCAAAGGCGGATTTGTTTAACTTTTCGACTATCATGAACAAATTGGCTAGTTCAAAAGTTTGATAAATTATCTTTGAAGGGCAGGGGAGGTGTAGAAAAAAGTAAAGGGGGGCTCCTTTCCCTCAACTACTGTTGACTCTTAAAATTGGCGCCCAAAATTTCAGTTTGTAATTAATTAAGCCCCCTCCAGAGTTTCTACAAGTACCCTTTCCGCACAAAGCGGTCCTAGGAAATTAAAAATGATAAACAACATATTTAAGGTTTATCTCTCTACTGCATAATATCATCACCGCATATTGTGAAGATAAAAAATCATCAACATAAGAGGGACTTTTAGTACACAATGCTACAGAACAACATCCATTTAATATTTCCTTAATCTAGAATTTTAGTTTTATTTCATTATGAAGCTCTCTGTTAAATTAGGTTTGCTTCAAAAGGTTTTAACAAAGA
This sequence comes from Artemia sp. Qi Xiang Cuo, assembly GCF_049724085.1. Lineage (NCBI taxonomy): Eukaryota > Metazoa > Arthropoda > Branchiopoda > Anostraca > Artemiidae > Artemia > Artemia sp. Qi Xiang Cuo. The sequence goes on from NC_142800.1 coordinate 71,900,907, forward strand.
AATCTTAATAGATTTTGAATCACCACAAGAGCTTATGAACCAGAAGAAAGGAGGTGGTATAGCCAGAATTACCATATTTCAGAGTATTACTCATTTAAAGCTGTATTCTGATGCTTTAATTTCTATAAGAGCACTCAGAGCCTGAACTCTGATACTCTATCAGAATTTGCATTCGGGTACAAGAGCCAGCGCAGAAGTTTAATCTATCTCAATTGTTTGCAACTGAACTAAGGCCAGAAATTCAGAGCACTTCATTCAGGGCCATATTCAAGATTTTTTTCGGGGAGAGGATTTTTTTGTTCGGAAGGAGGGAGGGGGGCTACCATAGCAAAATGTTTACAGAACGCAATAAAAATTTGTTTACGCATATTTTTGTTACGTTTGTGCGAGTCGGCCAAAAATTAAGGGGGAGGGGGGCTCAAATCGGATAACCCCCACGACCGTGCCTTTATTATCAAGCCATAGCAATATATGAGAGTATCCCTCCTACCAAATTTGTTGACTAATAGGCTGAGGGTGTAGGACAATGGACTTATGAAAATAGATGGAAGAATACCAAACTTCACTTAAATTCATTATATTAAATCACAGAGATGCGTTCCAAGGGCACTGGAAAATTTATCAGCTATGGGTTGAAGGGCTGTAAAACGACTTTCTTGAGGAGAAGGGCTTAAAGTCCAAAGATAGGCTATTTTTCCTGAAAAGGCAAAATAGTCCATATTCATAATTTTTATCAATTTTGTATATTTTAGGTCTCCCAGATGGTTGGGAGACTGAAACCTATCTTTGGTTGCTCTTTGTCTTATTACTAGTTAGCTTTTATATTGGATATCAAGCTTTAGTGGGACCACGTGACTTTTCGCTGATGTAAATTACAAGAAGAATATCAATCTTATAAATGGACCGTCTATTTAAAAACAAAAAAAAAGATAAAATTAGAGGAGAGTAAATTAGAAGAATTTGAATCTAGGTGCAAAACACAGAGGAGAGCATAAAATTCTATATTTCCAATTTTTTTTCATTTAGAAAACAAAATTAAAAATTTAGGAAATCCTGAATTTTTAAATCTAAACCAGAATGGATAAGTTCTTTTAAAGATTTATTTTTATAGTCACCTCACTGAGTATATTTTTTAGTACATTTTTTTTTCAGCGGTACTTTAAGAAGTTTTATAGAATGGAAACAATGGTTTTTATCCGACTAATGTTACCAAAATAGCATACTTTTAAACTTACTATTTGCTCTTTATCATATAGGGAAAGCCAGCAAAATACATTGCAAGACAACCAGAGAGTACCTAATTTACACGGCTTTGAAGATTGTACAGAGCTTCAGAAAGCAGCAACTAAAATACAAGCTGGAGTACGAGGATTCCTGGTCAGGAGGGCCATGCGATCTTTAAGACGTGAACGAAGGAGGAGCAGCGGAGGTAAGCCTAAAAAGTCACTTCATATCTCACTTCAAATGACTGAAAATAATTATTTCCGAAATGAACCATCAAACCTTATCTTAAAAATTCACAAGCTGTTTTTACCGAAAAAACATACGCGCTCGACACCTTAGCAGTGGCAGGCCAAGCTGAATTACCCCTGCTTCCCATCTTTCCCACATGAACTGCCGAAAACAATGTATCTAGCATAGATAGCTTTCTACAAAGTCCATCAGGTGACCTTCTGTCGACTGGCTGTACATCACTTCTTGCTGTTTTGCCGACCGAGGTCGAAACGTTGATAAAAAAATACAGTAGTATCATTGATACTGCAGGAAAATCGTGTCAAGCTGGTACGACTATACTAACTGAAACAAATTGATGCCACAGCAAATGCTAAAAAAGATATCCTAAGCTTGTCGGTTTTATTCTGAAACCGTATGTTACATACTAAAGGTGCATTTGCTTGATAATAAACCCAAAACAGTAATTTTTAAAGTCAATAGCATATAATATTCATACCAAGAATTAAGTAGAGGGCATGGGTATGTTGCTACTGGGTAAGATACTAAGAAGTGCCTTTTAAAGCAAAATACGATCAAAATCCATAAATATACATGGATATTCACAATGAAAAACTGACTTCTTTGAGAAATCATTGGGCATCCCTTTGTAATAATCTTTAAGATTTCAGTATCCTACAAAAGAAAAAGAATTACCATTAATTTTTTTTTACCCGAAAGATAAAACTAATTCATCAATAGTCAGGTTCAAACAGTTCGTGATAACAAGCTGTTGGTGAGAAGCGAGTCGGCCCAATAGTAACCGAAACTCTCAAAAAGGTAATTTGATAAAAATTAATACATTCAAAGAAAATTTGGCTGATTTTTGAAAACGTGGGGGGGCACCCCCAGAAAATGTAGCAATCTTAATTAAAGCCACGCTATCAGGTTCAGCATATCAAAAAAAAACTACTGCAAAGGATTTCTGCTTCTATCTTCAAAAATTCGGATTTTTTTTTTATTTTTGCCAGAAGGAAGATCACGGCTGCGTGTTAATTTGTTATTGTTTCTTATTTTGTATTTTCTGGGGTTTTTTTTTGTTTTTTTTCTTTACTTACCAAAGGTTATTGTATAAAACCAAGGGTCCGACAAGATTTGAAAAGGGCTTGTTCAAATGGAAATTAAAAGTTCTAACCCCCCTTTTAAGTGACTTTAAAAATTAGAGGGTAACGAACCCCTGCGTCGCGCTCCTTTTTTCCCAAAAGGCAAGCGATCAAAATTTTAAGTTAACCATTTTGTTCAACATAGTTGATAGATTCAATAACTCTGCCCCTGGTGTTAACGTAACCCCCAAAGTCCCAGGAAAAAGGGCTCTAAGTTATGGAATTTGTCCATTGTTTACATATAGCGTTTGTTTTAGTGAAATATACGTTAATTTTTTAAGGGAGAATTTTCTATGGATGATTTTCCACGGAGTGAGAAGGAAAATTTCCAGGCCTGAGTTTAAAAATGATCAGAAAATAAATATAAAACATTTTTTTCAAATTTAAAGTAAAGAGTAATATTATAATTTTAAAAGAACAGAAATTATCGCGTATATGAACGGCATTGGCACCTCCTCAATCCCTTGCTCTTTACGCTAAAGCTTGAATTTTTTTTGGTGCCAATGCTATAAGAACGAATGTTGAAACACAAGAGCCGTTGATTTTCAATAAGAAGTTTTTTCAAAGCAGTAAAAAACTTTGGCATAAACAGCAAGGCATTGAGGAGGGGGCAACCCCTTTCAATACAGATTAATTTTTTTTTTGTTTTAACTTTAATATTACTTCTTAATTTTAATTAAAAAAGAAAATTTTTTCATTTAGTCAAAAGTAGACTCAAATTTCCTGGACTCGTTTTCCGGCATAAGACAAAATATTCTATGGATTTAAATGTCTGTTTTTAGCAAACCTTTGAAATAAATGGCATTTCATAAGACCACACTGTTACCTGCAAACGCAGCATGTAACTATACAGGGATTAAGTGCATTTCTGAAAACAAGGTAAAGTACAAGTTCAAAAGAGTTTATTAGTCTGATGATATATTATGCAATAGTCTTGCGATGTAATACAGTGAAAAAACGAAGAAGACAATTTCTAATTGGTAAATCCAAAGAAAGGAAAGGAAAATGTCAATTTTTTCAAATAAAGACAAGAATTATGGTTGAAGCTCAGTGGCGTCAATTCACGAAAATTTAAGAGGGCAGGGGCAAAATAGATTTTTTCTAAGCATAAAGCGAGTGGTAAATTTTTTGTTTTTATTCATTTCTTTATAAAACTGCAAAAACAAAAAAAAAATTTGCAATGAAAGACCCCCCAAAAGGTATTTTTGGGATAGGGGTGGGGGAAAACTAGGTCAGGGCATCAACACTCCTCTTTTGAAGTCACGTTCAAGTTTTGCATGATAGTATAGATTGCAACCCTAGACATTGCTTCTTTTCGCATCATTGCTGAAAACGAAAAGTGAATAGTTACATAAAATCCGTGATTGCAGATTTCCAGAAATACCAAAAGAGATTGGCTCTGAACAGTTAATCAGTGCGGTTTTACATATTTCTCGCTTCAAAGCCTTGGATTCATTGATTTAACTTCAAATAAGTACTATTTGCTTTTATCATAACAAAAATTATTGTTTTAAACCTGTACTGAAATACTCTTCGGTCGTTGGTTTGCTTATCATCCAGTCCCAAGCTAATAGAATAATTGGGCTGGAAATGGGCGCATGGGACCCTTCCATGGCAGGACAACATCAAAAACAGGATTTGGTGTGTTGCAGGGGGAGGGGTGAGGTATTGATATATAGTCCTTCGTGTAGGCATGCAGTTATAGCATGGCGAGCAGTCTCTGTCAGACAAAAATAAGAGGAGGGATTATTCTGGGAGGAGTGGGCGTCTAGGGAGGGAAAGTCAAGTTATTTATTTTCCTTCCTTTATATTGTGTATGACTTGATGATATTATTATCCTTAAATGTTTTTTTTTTGCGACAAATATCCAACTTAAAATTGAAATTTTCAGAACTTCGTTGTATATCAGTTTGACCAACATTTTATTTTGCAATAGTAAATGGGAGAAGAAGGTCTAGAGCAAGGTCGTATTTAGGGGAGACTTTAGGGGGTTTGAAACCCTTCCCCCCCCCCCGAGATTTTTGTCTGACTTGTAAAACCGTAATAAAAATGCATTAAAACAGCTGGATACAACCCACGATGCTTTTTTGTAATACTCTCCCCTCCGCACAAAAATCCTGGATACAGCCCAGGTCAAGATGGTGTGGTTGGGAGTTTTTCTAAAAAGAGGTGAGCATTTTCAGGTAGAGTGTTATTGAATTCGGTCGATGTGCCGATGATCGAGCTGCACCATGGAGTGCTGATTGGAGTGCACCATCGTACAGATGAGGATAATGTTTCTAATTAATATTTAAACAAATAGTGCTTTGTGGAATGGAGTTTCCATGTTGCACCTCAAATGGAGTCTTTCCATTCTGGGCTATCCCAAATCAGAATAGTTTTGCAAGTATCTTGTAGGTGGGATTTTTTTTCACTATTATTACTGAAAAGGGGGACAGTCTTGTGCGTGGGTATGCAAAGAGGCATTGTGTTTTGCTATTTAGGTTTTTGTCTTTTAGCGTACAGTATTGTCTTTTACATTCCATGCGATACTAAGTAGAAAATGAGGTCATAGTCCGAATTGCTTTTATTAAGTAAGTTTATCGGGCTCATCTTTGAGTCTGTCGGGACGAATTGAATAATCGAATGTCCTGTGTTCTTTTTGTTGAGCCTATTTCATAAAGCAAAAAAGAAAGAAAATCAAAGATGTGATACCAAAATACGTAATAAACTATGTAAAGATTCGTGAGGAATGCTAAATAATTTTACGTCTTGTTTCAGCAAATCGAGGTATATACGCCTATGTAAGAAAAAGTAACCGAAGGCACAGTGATGTTTTACCTCGCCATTCAAGTGATCCTCCTTTGAACCTCAATCCAGCAGAATTCTCAAGACAGCTGGGTTCCATGCATGAAGTAGTTGCTGCTACAATTATACAAGCCTATTTCAGAGGTAAATAGCTTTGATATTGTTTCTACTCTTGCATATTTTGTATTTATATGGGTTATTTAATAAAGAATGGCAGCCATAGGCAATTCTTATGGCCGAGTATTATTATCTAACAAGAAGGAAAACAAAAACACACAGTCATTATTGACTACCATTCACCTATATAATCAATTATGTTGATAACTCTCCGCCAATCACTAATATTCAGATCTGAAAACATTTTACTACTACTAACTACTTACTGTAGCACCAAGCCGCCTGATTTCGACAGAGCTGACCAAGCTCCTTCTTCCCCCAGCCTATTCAAAGGCTAACTCTTTACTCCTTCCTAAGAAGTTACAGTTTCCATTGAATCCTTACTGGTGACCAATTCCCACTTTATTCGAGGAGGATTTTATTCTACTTTTTTTGGGCCCCTTATGACTGGCCATAAAAGCATAATTTTTGGCAAGCTGTAATCCTTCATCCGTAAAAGGCGGCCAAGCCATCTTAACCTTTATTTCAAAATAGTCGTAGAAAGCGGAATCGAACCATACTTTTCGTACAGCTTGTTGTTTGATATATCACCAGTCATTCGCGTACCTAAGGCTACTCTTAGACAATTCATCCGGTCTAGTTAATTATCCCTTTAATTGATAAATTCATAGAATTCTTATGTTCGTCTTAAAATCATATCACTTTCATTACTTAATTTTGAAAAATTATCACTAGCCTATATTTTTTCAATAGCCTATTGAACATAACTGTTGCACCCCCCCTATTTATCAAACAGTTCGTGGTAACGAACTGCAAGGAGTGATCCGGCAAAATAGTAACCGAAACTCCAAAATAAACAGAATTTTAATACCAATAGATACATCAAAAGAATCGGATTTTTATGCTGATTTCAAATATACAAGTTTCATCAAGTTTAGTACCCGGCAAAAGTTACGCGCCTGAGAAAATTTGCCTGATTTTCAAAAAAAGGGGGAGACACCCCCTAAAAGTCATAGAACCTTAATGAAAATGATACCATCGGATTCAGCGTATTATTAAACGCTACTGTAGGGTTTACCTCATATGCTTCAATACCTCAACGCTTCGCTCTTTGCGCTTAAGTTTGACTCTTTCTCACAACTCAATTTTTTAAGACAATAAAAACAACTTTAGCGTAAAGAGCGAGGCGTTGAGGAGGGGACAGCCCCTTTCATATACGGAATAATTTCTGTTCGTTTTAAGCTTTATTGTCGCTCCTTACTTTCAGTTAAAAACACTTGTTTTTTTATTTAGTTATATAACAGATCCAGATAAATTGGGCGTTACAACCGTTTAGACTCTTAGCTAAATCCTACGAGGTAATGAAGTTAAAGTTTTGTCTAAATTTAATATTTTTGTATGATTTTTACTTCATTGTTATTTTACAAACAGAAATTTGAATGAGTTAGATTTTTGCTAGTCTCTTCGCTTTAGTAATTTGTCATTTAGTTGAAATATTAACTCAAAATCAAATTTTAATTACTGTCTTCAGAAAATTTTCTCATTTCTGAAAAAATGAGAAACTTGACTTCTTAAGTTTCTGAAGTTAACTAACTTCATTAACTTCTTAACTGCTTATATTTTAGGTTAGTCTCAGTAGGCTTTTTGTAGTGTTTTAAGCTCAATCGATTCTTCGTCCGAAAATATCAGACATCTGAGAATATTCAAAGCTTTAGACAATTTTAAAAACTATTTTAGAACGTGTTTTTACTTCATTAGACTTATTTTGTGCTTAGAACTTCATTTAATACTTCACACACAAAACATCCACCCTAGAAGCTTTAAAGCGCTGGAGTACTTGCCTGTCAAGTGCTAGAAGCTTGCTGGTAGTCAAATAAAAATTACAAAACTGATTAATTTTTTTAAGTCTTTATACCATACCTGTTGTTAAATTTAAAGTAATCAAAAACCGATAAATAGACATATTTTAAAAGAAAAAAAAACATCTAAAAGAGAAATGTAAAGACAGTGAAACACTTATCCTAATTTGTCAGGTTTTTAATCTGGCTCATAATTTTTCCAGGTTACAAAACTCGAAAGAACATGCACCGATCACCAAGAAAAACAAGGTCAGCAGAGGAAGACGAATATGAATCAAACACACGAGAACACTGTGCAGCCACGAAAATTCAAGCTGCATATCGAGGTTAGTACGCACAGTGCGTCCGTTAAGCAGTGACAACTGTCCTTATGCCAATGCCAAGCTGCAGTTACATTATTGGAATCATATAACTTTACTTTTAACGGCTATTACTACTACTACTACTATTATTGCTAGCAAATCATCGTAGCACCAAACCAGCCCAGGCCAAGATATCTAAAAGAAACTCCTCTTGACCCCAATCGGCTCAAAGCTTCACTCTTCTATCCATCTCGTTAAGTTCCCAGTTCCTCAAAATCTATTCCTTTAACCTCTTTTCATTCCAAAGAACGTGCTACCTTGAAACATAAATTAAAAAAAAACAAGTTTTTTAAACTGAAAGTAAGGAGCGACATTAAAACTTAAAACGAACAGAAATTATTCCGTATTTTAAAGGGGCTGTCCCCTCCTCAACTCCTCGCTCTTTACGCTAAAGTTTTTTTTTGTTTTAAAGAATAAAGTTGTGAGACAGAGTCAAACTTTAGCGTAAAGAGCGAGGCGTTGAGGAGGGGGCAGCCCCTTTCATATACGGAATAATTTCTGTTCGTTTTAAGTTTTAATGTCATTCTTTACTTTCAGTTTAAAAAACTTGTTTTTTTTATTTAATTACTGATCATTTCTCTGTTGATACAGCTTTTACTTTGGCTCACTGCCACTGAATAATCAAACAGGATTTTCATGAAAATATTGATTTTCTTTTGATAACTGGCTGTCTCTTAATTTGGCTCTGACGTAATTTAAAAATTACATCACGTAAATAACTTTTGTATTCGTATATTTTGCTCCCGATAAATAATATTAAGCTCCAGTTATTTGCAGATACGAGTTTGAAACCTAAGTTATAGGGTTTTCTGATTGGCTGAATCTGACGGTGAGATTTTCATCAAAACTCTTCCCCTTTTATGGGATGTTTCCCCTCTTAAAAAAATCAGATAAATTTTCTCAGGCTCGTAGCCTTTGATGAGTAATACTAAATTTAATAAAATTCATATATTTAGAATCAACATTATAAGCCTATTCTTTTGATAAATTTATTGAAATGAAAATTCCGTTTTTAAAAGTTTAGTTTGATTTTTAGCCGTATCGCTTGTTTTTTTTTTTTTTTTTTTTTTTATTACGTATATGTTATTACGTATATGATGGGGTTCTCCGCTTAGTCAATACCACGGTCTTTACGTTAAAAGTTAAAAACAATTTTAATTCACAAACCCCTGAATCACAAGGGCCGTTTAATTAGAATAGATAGCTCTTTTGAAAGCACTAAAAAAAAACTGTAACGTAAAGAGCGAGGCATTGACTTGGGGGAGAACCCCCTCATATACGTAATAATTTTTGTTCATTTTAAGTCCTAATATTGCTTCTTACTTTCAGTTGAAAAAACTTACTTTTTTTAATTTAATTTCTGATCGTTTTTAAAATAATGCTTGGAAATCCGGCGCCCCCTTCATAGAAATGTCCCTTACCCCAAAGAAACATCCTCCACGGAAAGATTCTCCCGAGTAACCCCCTCCTCCAGCCCCCCCCCTACCCGAAAAAAATCCGTCCTGAAAATGTCTGTATACTTTCCAATACCCAATACAATATGTAAGCAATGGGCAAAGTTCATAACTTGCAGCCCTTCCCCTGGGAACTGTGGGGGATTAAGTCATCGTAAAAGACATATTTATTAGATTTTCGACTATGCTGAACAAAATGGCTATCTCAAAATTTTAATTGGGTAACTTTGAGAAAAAAATAGCACGGGAGGGGGTCTAATTACCCTCCATTTTTTTAGTCAATTAAAAAGATCACTAAAACTTTTAATTTCTATTCCAATGAGCACTCCTACGATATTCTAGGAGCCCTGGGCCTATACGATTACCCCTGGGGAAAAGAAAAAAAAACAAACAAACAAATAAACACGCATCCGTGATCTTTCTTCCGGCAAAAAATGCAAAATTCCACATTTTTGTAGATAGGAGCTTAAAACTTCTACAGTAGGTTTCTCTGATACACGGAATATGATGGTCTGATTTTCATTAAGGTTCTATAGCTTTTAGGGGGTCTACCCCTTTTTTTCGAAAATCAGGCAAATTTTCTCAGGCGTGTAACTTTTGATTGGTAAGACTAAACTTGATGAAACTTATATATTTGAAATCAGAATTAAAATATGATTCTTTTGATGTATCTATTGATACCAAAATTCTGTTTTTTAGAGTTTCTGTTACCATTGAGCCGGGTCGCTCCTTATTTACAGTTCGTTACCAGGAACTGTTTGATAAATATTTCTAGCCTTTTATCCTTCATCCGTGGAATGTGACATTTCCTGCTTAACCTTTCTTTCTTATGTGCAGTCACTTGAGTGATTGCCTAAGGCTATTTATGCATTTTCTTTAAACGACATCTAAAATTAACTTCTACTACTTTTCGAAGCGACTACGTTTAAGAGCTATACTTTTATGTTCGTCATTACTATAGCTTTTAGCAGCATAATCTCAATTCCATTCTTCTGATTTTGTTTTCAGCTGTAAAAAAAAAAAAATTACTTTGGCTATTAAACTTTTCACATCTCCACAGCATCCACCTTTCTGACTAAAAATGTAACAAGTAGCTATCTAACTAGATCGTTTTTAGTACTTATTATTGCCTCATTCCAAATTCATTTCATTCATTCCATTTCCATCCCATTCATTCCAAATTCAACCTACTTAGTCTTCTTGATATTCATTTTTAAACCTACTCTCCCATCTTTGACTCTCACAGCCTTCAACAATTTTTTTTGTTTGATTCATACTTTGGCGTACGACACTCAAATCATCCGGACAATCTACATCTAAGAATGTTTTAACTTGCTTCAAACTCCGTATTCCCGTGCAGCCTTTACCCCGACACTTACGGCAAAAGCCATCGAAAATTCGAAGCTAAATGCAATAACGACTCTTCGTAGGAAATGGATAAGAATATCCATTTTACGTACATCACTAATAATTCTAATATGCTAAATCTGGTGTACCAAATAAGGATAAGTTCGCCACTAAATGTTTAGAGCAGACTGAGCAGACTGCCGACCGTTTATAACATCCAGGACTAAAAAAATAGAAAAAAAGAATGCGGCTTTCACATCCTGTGCTTTCACACACCCTTCCTGTTTACCTTCCCCAGATTTCTCCAGGTACCCATTTAAAATTGGGTCGACTCTGGCTGAGCTTACAGAGTCGCGTCGCTGACCCCCTTCCCAAACCAAATAATTGGATACACTAGGATTTGAACCCTCGTCCTCTCCGACAAAGGATCGTAAATCTGGCGCACTAATCCACTCTATTGTATATGTTAACAAATAGAAATTACTTTATTTATTTTATTAACAAATAGTAATTATTTTTTTTAATAATAGAAATTATTTATTTATATTTCCCAAAGACGATACTGGTTTTCTCTTAAAATTTATATTCCTTTTTATCACATTTTGGATCTCCTCCGCTGAAATCTAGTATCTTTCCCACAGATTAACTTTCCCACAACTTTATTTTTTTAAACAATAAAAAACTTTAGCGTAAAGAGCGAGGCGTTGAGGAGGGGACAGCCCCTTTCATATACGGAATAATTTCTGTTCGTTTTAAGTTTTATTGTCGCTCCTTACTTTCAGATTAAAAAATTTGTTTTTTTTTATTTAATTTCTGATCGTTTTTTAGTTAATGCAGCTTTCATTTTGGCTCACCGTCATTGAATAAGTAAAACAAAATTTGCATATTAATTTTACTTTTCTTTTGCTAAATGGTTTTCTCTAAATTTGGTTCTGACGTAATTTACAAATTAACTTACGTAACGGACTTCTATATTCGTATATTTTTATTACGTATGTTATAGGGTTCGCCCCCTAGTTAATACCTCATTCTTTACATTAAGTTCAAATCGTGTTCCCCCCCCCCTCTTTCAAAAATCAGGTTTTTCACACCTCGCTCTTTACCGCTAAAGTTTTTTGTTGTTTAAAAAAATAAAGTTGTGGGAAAGTTAAACTTTAGCGTAAAGAGCGAGGCGTTGAGGAGGGGACAGCCCCTTTCATATACGGAATAATTTCTGTTCGTTTTAAGTTTTAATGTCACTCCTTACTTTCAGTTTGAAAAACTTGTTTTTTTTATTTAATTTAGCATTAATAAATCCAAAATCTAGTAGAAATATAAACTCTGTTTGTATTTGTGTTCGTTAATGCAGAAGGATGGAATACTGTTAGTAAAGTTGCTTTTTAAGTAGCAAATGATATAGGAAGGGAAATTAAAAAAGCAGCTGTCATTAGTGTGGAAAAACTTTAAATTTTGTAGAATTCAAACCCACCATGGGCTTCAATAAGGGAAGGGCAGTTATCCTCTCTGGATTTTGAAAAGCCCTTTGTTTTGTATTCAAATTACAAAAAGAAATTTTCACCCCCTTTAAATTTTAAAAGTCTCCATCTTTTGTATATTCATTAAACAATCGAAGAATATTTGTCTCATCCCCCCTCCCCTACTATTTCTTGAATCTGTGCCACCAAAGGTCACATGAAAACAAAGAGAAAGCAAGAAAGGCATTAAACTGTGAATTTAGGAAAAGTGATATAAAAGTCTATCGATCTAATTACTAAGGATATGGAGGATATAGCTAGATGACATAATAGACATTCTCAATACGAATAGTATATTGACATGGTGGAAAAATTGGGAGGTCTGCCTGAATCCATTCCAGTAAAAGAAATGAACAAGGATTTCAAATTTAAGGTGAAGACGGTTTTAAGCATAGTTGAGCTGAAAATTTTAAGAAAGTGTTATCATTTTTGATTAAGGAGAAGTTCCTAATGATTTAAGGGAAATTAATTAAGCTTTCATATCGGAAATTGTCTGTCCTCTGCCAAAACCTAGTATCTGCGTTTTTCCAGTTTTTAAAAAATCGAAAAATAGTTTTTTTTTTGGGGGGGGGGACGGGATAAAAAGGATGATATAGAATATTTTCATTAGGTTTTCAGATGTTGGTTTCTTGCCGTCTTGTCCACTCCGTTTTCTACTGCGTAAAAGCTAGGCTTTGTAATTTGAATACGTTACACTCGGTTGTGATTGTGGAAAGCCGGGGAAACGTTTTGTACCCCTGTATATGCTAGGTTGCATCTCGGCAAGCATAGGAGATAGAAAAATTTTGGTTTCCAAACGAGGTTAGAGGGTTGTTCATCATTAATTAAAAGTTGAATATTTGTTTAGATACTAGCTTTCAGCGGAGGAGATCCAAAATGTGATAAAAGTGAATATAGTAAATGTAAAGTCACTGGCTTGATTTCGGTAAAAAGAGAATTTTGTAAAGACTTGTTTGACTATTGGGATGCTACAGAATAAATTTTAAGAGAAAACCAGTATTGTCTTTGGGAAATATAAATAAATAATTTCTATTATTAAAAAAAATAATTACTATTTGTTAATAAAATAAATAAAGTAATTTCTATTGAGGAGGGGACAGCCCCTTTCATATACGGAATAATTTCTGTTCGTTTTAAGTTTTAATGTCGCTCCTTACTTTCAGATTAAAAAACTTGTCTTTTTTTATTTAATTTCTGATCGTTTTTTAATTAATGCAGCTTTCATTTTGGCTTACCGTCATTGAATAAATAAAACAAAATTTGCATATTAATTTTACTTTTCTTTTGCTAAATGGTTTTCTCTAAATTTGGTTCTGACGTAATTTACAAATTAACTTACGTAACGAACTTCTATATTCGTATATTTTTATTACGTATATTATGGGGTTCGCCCCCTAGTCAATACCTCAATCTTTAAGTTAAGTTCAAATCGTGTTCTAATTCTTTAAGAATGACTCCTTAATCACAAAGGTCGTTAATTAGAATAAATGTCTCTGACGAAAGTACAAAAAAATTGTTTCCTTGTGAATCAGAAGAAATTGGGAAAAAAGGGGCGTGGGATGGGACCAAGTTACCCTCCAGCATTTTTGGTCACTGAAAAGGGCACTATAACATTTAATTTCCGTTCGAATGAGCTCTCTCTTGATGTTCTAGGACCGCTGGGTCGGTACGATTACCCCTAAAAAAAAAAAAAATAATAATAATAAACACGCAACCGTGATCTTTCTTCTGGCAAAAAATACAAAGTTGCACATTTTTGCAGATTTATATATTTAGAATCAGCATTATAAGCCCATTCTTTTGATACATTTATTGACATGAAAATTCCGTTTTTTAAAGTTTCGACTACAATTGAGCCGTATCGCTTGTTTTTTTTATTGTTTTCTTATAACCTATATGTTATTACATATATGAGGGTGTTTTCCCCTTAGTCAATACCACGCTCTTTACGTTAAAGTTAAAATTTTGTTTAAATCACAAACCCCTGAACCACAAAGGCCGTTTAATTAGAATAGATAGGTCTTTTGAAAGCACTAAAAAAACTGTAGAGTAAAGAACGAGGTATTGACTTGGGGGCGAACCCCCTCATATACGTAATAATTTCTGTTCGTTTTAAGTTCTAATGTTGCTTCATACTTTCAGTTGAAAAAACTCGTTTTTTTTAATTTAATTTCTGATTGTTTTTTAAATAATGCTGGGAAATCCGGTGCCCCTTTCATAGAAATGTCCCTTACCCCAATAAAACATCCTCCACGGAAAGATTCTCCCGAGTAACCCCCTCCTCCAACCCCCTTCCACCAGAAAAAATCCTTCCTGAAAACGTCTGTATACTTCCTAATAGTCAATATTAGCCTATATGAAAACAATGGGAAAGGCTCATAATTTGGAGCCCTACCCCCAGGAACTGTGGGGAATCAAGTCATCCTCAAAGACATATTTATTAGATTTTCGACTATGCTGAACAAAATGGCTATCTCAAAATTTTAATTGGGTGACTTCGGGAAAAATGAGCGTGAGAGGGGGCCAAGCTGCCCTCAAATTTTTTTGGTCACTTAAAAAGGGCACTAGAACTTTTAATTTCCGTTCGAATGAGCCCTCTCACGATATTCTAGGATTACTTGATAGACACGATCACCCCTGGGGAAATAAAAAAGTAAATAAACACGCATCCGTGATCTTTCTTCTGACAAAAAATATAAAATTCCACACTTTTGCAGAGAGGAGCTCGAAACTTCTACAGTAGGGTTCTCCGAAACGCTGAATCCGATGATGTGATTTTCGCTAAAGTTCTATAAATTTTAGAGTGGTGTTTCCCCTTTTTATTGGAAAACAGTCAAAATTTCTTGGGTATATAACGGTGAATGAATAAAATTAAACACGAATGAGCTTATATATTTGGAATTAGCTCAAAAATTTTATTCCTTTGAAATAATTAATGGCATAGAAGTTTCGCATTTTGGAGTTTTTGTTGCTTTTGAGCCGGGTGGCTTCTGACTTACAGTTCGTTACCACGAACTGTTTGATTAATGGAAACATCAAGTTTACTTAAAATGTATTGACGTTTAGTAACTTTAATCATTTACAAGTAAAACTTCCAACATCTCTATCCTAAAGTAATTTTTAATTACTGGACTCCGTGAGAAAACGATTAGTTGTATCAAATTTAAAAGCTCTTCTCTTAAAAATTCATCAAAATATTATTATTTAAGACGGTTACGGTTAATAGACGTCTATATAACTTCCTCTTTTAACCCAAACATAGCTTCAAATGCAGTATTTAGTATTATATTTAGATGTTCTTGTCACCCATGGATTTATGTCCCTAACATTAATTCTGATAGAAATACTAATTTGCTTCCGAGTTTCTATTGTGAATAAAACGATCATGTCTTATAGTTTGTTTTTTTTTGTTAAAGGCCTTGTAATATATTTAGGAAATAGTTCAAGAGCTTAATAATCGTTACTGATCATGAGTTATCTGTCATTACCTCCAGTCTAGAATGGTGTATTACGACAAATTTAGTCCTTACATGTTAAAACCTTAATGTATTAGCCCTTACATGTTTAGCCCTTAATGTATAAAAGGGGCAAACATTGTAGTCTGCTCTCCACTTTTAATAATAGAAGTAGCTCAAAGCCCATTCAAAATTATACTTTATTGCTATCGAGATTTAGTAAATGCTAATTTGAGCCAATCAGAATCTTTTATGGAATTTTTCAGCAAATCATAAAATTCTAAGAAAAATGTAATTGATTCAAATTATTCCTAGCTAAACGTCGCTATTGGTAAAATCTCTCATCATGAATGGGCTTTATACTTTTTTGTTATCTATCTTTTCTTGAAAAAAAAAATGATAACAAACAATCAACTGTCGTTAGTGACAGTTGGGTTCTGGAACACACTCTTAATGTTTTCCCTTTGTGTTTTAGTCACGTTTCCAGGAATCAGCGTTTCCATTTTGGACCACTTTTGAAAAGCTGCAGGAAAATTACCAGTGCTAACAGTAATAAAAGAAAACAAAAGCAGAAATACTGCAATTCGCCTATCTTGATAAGCAAAAGTACTTCTACTGCAGCAACCAGTAACTCGTCACAGTATAAGCACACAACAGTGCTGATAAACAATATGACGTAAATATTTGGTTTAGAAATTCTGATTGTATATGAGCACCTTTTTTAACTAATCATATATGCACAATAGAATATGCGCAATTGCCTTGCCAACTGTCTTTCTTTACGGTCCATCTGCAATGTATTTAAAATGTTTCTGGAGGTATTTCAGTTGTTCTTATCTGAAAACTGTGATGACATTGATAATATACTCTAGAATCCCATTGAGATATTTCAAGCAATATCTGGTAATGTATACCATACATCTCATTATTCGTTAGTTCTCAGTAACGAACAATGAGAACTGGTAATGTAAGAACTGTAGAAAGATTCAGAAAGGTTACGATCTTAAATGTAGATGCACTGCCTAGAGTTTAATTTTTTCGTGATCCACTTTTTGGATGGTTAGTTGAGAAGAGCGGAGCTGTCTCGCTATAGAAAAAAAGGACTTGTAATATGTTACAAAGAAAACTAAAAGAAGAGCGTCAATTTTCCTGTTTTACTCCTCCCAAATCAGGATCCTTTTTGAGAGTCAGAAGAAGATACTAAGAGTTTCATATTACCACAAACTTCTTTTTGCCTGGCCAGTTGAGGAAAGTGGGGTCATCTTACTATAGACAATCAGAAGTTGGCATGTGTTACCAAAACCTTTGAATAAAATCTTTCAATTTATCTTTGCATACCCTCCTGCATCAGCGTCATAGCTGAGAGTCAGAAGTGGATACACTTCCTAGAGTTTCTTGTTCCCAAATTTTTTTTTTGCCTTACCAATAGAGAAGAGTGGAACTATCTTGCTATAGCAAATCAGAAGTTTCCATGGACTACACAAACCTTTGAAAAAAAAGCCTCTATTTTACCGTTGCACCCCTCCTGCACCTGAGTCATTGCTGAGTAATACTTGATTAATAGTAATTTAGAACTGTAAAAGGGTGTTTCAACATCAGCTAGGAGTTACCCAACTTTCCTAGTTCTTATCAGTTGATAAAAGTGGAGCCACTTTTGTTGACCTGCCATGTGTTACAAAAGCCTTTGAATAAATACCTTTATATTATCGTTTTACCCACCAGCATCAGGATCACTGTTGAGCAATATTCAATCAGAAGAGATTTATTTTTTTATGGCTTCAAATAGGTGTTACAAGCGGAACAAAGAAATGTTTTGTTAAAGAAGAGTTTTCCAGAAGTCTGTTAAGGTAATTTTGACAAAGATACTTTAATCTTTTTCCTAAAATCTTGCTTAGGTTTCACAGTCAGACGGTAAGTTACAAACAATTTTTCATCCGATTCATCACTTGGGTAATTTCTTTTTTTTTGGGGGGGGGGAGGGGGGAGAAGGTAAAGAGGCTAACTCACTGGTGTTATTTCTTCTTTTTATGCTTGTCTTGGCTCTTCTCTGGGTTGACAGGCTCTTTAGCTCGTTAGTCAGTAAGTATCCCAGGCCTTTTCCAAAACAGTTACTCTTTGGCAAAACAAAATGTTCAATCGAGCGAATCGAAACTTTCAGTATTCACCCCCCCCCCTTTAATTTAAGATGAACTTGTCATAGAATTTACTCAACGTCAAATATTTCTTTTTCAGGTTATAATACACGAAAAGACATAAGACACAAGAGACTTCAATCTAAAGATGGAACTTCGGATAAAGCAACCAATGTTGAAAAAGAAACAAACCAGTGACAATTATTCTGAATTTTTTTTTTCTTACTCTCTAGATACTTTCCATTACGTATACACTTCGCTAATGAATTTTATTTGTCGTTTCTGCTTGTGTTAACATAAATTATTGTTATATCTCGCCATTTTCTTTTGTCTCTCGTTTCTCTTAGGGATGCATGCCTGTGATATTGACAGCACCCATCCAAATTATCTTAAGACTACTACGAAAAACTCACTACAGTATGTATACAATTGCGCTCGTTCTCCGTCCACTCTCACTGGTCTTTCGTTTGGCCCTAATAGATTTTCAGATAGAACAGCTTATGGCAATCTACTCTTATCCTAAGATGAGCGTCCTTGAAAATAAAATTTAAGAATTGTCCCTGGGATTTTACAAATAAATTTCTGATACTAAAATGGGGTTTAAAAATTAAACTGTATAGACTGGGCGTCAGATAAAGGCAAAAAATAGACGTTGACGAGAAATTTCTTTACCAAACTTATAACCAAAGTTGACATCTTGCGACACTCTTGTGAATATAAAAAAAATGATAGAATTATCCAGGATTTGACTCTAAGGTGAGGCGGGGGTTCAGATCATACATGGAAACAAGTGCATCTACATTGAAACGTCTGTATTTGTGAATCCGGGATTAGAATTAATGAAGGGAGAACGGATGATAAAGGGAGAATTCTCTAAATCAGACGCTATTGGTGAAATTTGTGCTAAACCAGGCCATTGCTTAAATACCTTCCGAATGACCGTGAATAAATAAAGCGGGGTACAATTCCTTTATATGGGCCTTTCTAAAAAGTCAAGTTTGGTTAATGCCAATGAAATAAAATAAATTAGGATGACTATATAATAGTTTAGAAACACGGTCTATATATATGCACATTAGGGGGGATGGGGGTCAAAGCATTGCATATATTAAATACGTAACCTAACCTAACCTAGGTACCTTTTTCCCATCTAAATTCCAAAAAACATCACTTTAAATATCTTAAAACCACGCTAGACAAAGTATTTCTCTCAGCGGTGTCTTGAATTATCTTGTAAAAACGGGTTTTTCAAAGCGTCTCTGCCGTTTGACTTCTCTTGTTGGGCTTCTTTAGAGAAACCCATATAAAGGGATTGTACCAAAAGCGGTAACATTTAGATTAACCATAATTATAACAAGCCATTATTTACAAATTTGAAAGCGGGGTTTTATGAGGGACATGTGCCTAGGGTCCTGACATGGCTCCGATCATACAGATTGAAAACTATAGCATTCTTGAGATTTCAACGGCGTTTCAACATTCCTAATAAAATATATCTATGAAACAACTATTTCATGGGGTTCATTTGCATAATTCAGTGTCACTGATGGGACCGCACTTAAAATGTCACCCCTGGATAAACCATGGAACTTTCGACCATCATGAATAAAATAGCTGTATTGAAATTTTTATTCATACACAGCCATACAGTCATTCGAGGCTGTGGGGACAAATTGGGCGCTAAAGCGGTGGTTGGTTCCCTTCCAGCCGATTTCAGCCCTTAAGAAAAGCTTCAGAATTCGCGATCCCATCCCTGACTTCTACAGCTATTTGTTCTGTACGATTAGTGTGAGGCATAACACCACCTAAAAAGAATAGTACATAGGAGACACATTACTATTTATCAGCGCTAACTGTATTGCATGGTAACGGTTAACGATGCTTCTTGACTGTTAAGGTTTATGCGTCGTCCCTGCTCTGCCTTGCTACAGCTGAGGTCGAACTCTAAGCCGCATGTAACCTAGCTGAGATCAAAACCACTGCGCCTCCACAGGACAATATCAACGCTATTTTAAATTTTTGTACATAGGACTAGAGCCCTCCGCTCTAGGATTCTCATTCACACTAAATTCGGTGGTTTAATTTTCGTCCAAATCGAACCCTTTTTGAAAAGGATGTTTGAACTTTTGTAAAATTATAATATGTGGTCACAGATTTTAATGGGTAACTTTAAGGTAATGAACAATACAAATGAGGAATTAGCACAAAAGAGCAAATTATTTTGATGCATAGGCCTATATCTTATCAAACTTCAACTTTTACTGTTTCAGTTTCTATTCTTTTTTTTCTCATTATCTACCGTTTATTTCCATGAACAGCTTCAAGTAAATGATAGCACATATTCGGGTCAGATCCACAAAATGATCAAGGAAAGCTTGAATAATCCGTTAATTTTTCACAGCTGCTTTTCTTGTACGTGTTTTGACTCGTCTTCGATTTTTTCTTGGATAAAAGAATCTGTGTCAACTGTGTATGAAAAAACAAAATTAAGTGTGTGGAAGCATATCAAACATTGACTGTGGCATATGATGAAGCTACCTTGGACCGAAGCAGTGTTTATCGGCGGTATAAAATGTTGTCAGTGGGCAGAACAAATGTGAACGACGAAGATCCATGCCGGACAACCGAACACCCGGGCACCCGAGCACGTCAACGAACAGACGAAAACACTGAGGTGAAGAAAATAGTATTGGATCAATCATCAAATCACCTTTAGAGAAGTTGTGTGAGGATATAAACATCTCGATTGGCTCTCCCAATCAATTTTACCAGTGATTTAGGCATGAGACGGGTCTCCACGAAACTCATACCAAAATTTCGACCAAAAAGAGCATCGCATCAATATTACTACAGAGCTCATAGACTCTGTCCGCGAGGGCCCAAATTGTTCCAGAGGGTCATGACTGGGGAAAAATCATGAGTTTATGGTTATGATATGGAAACAAAAGTTCAATTATTCCAACGGGAGGTGCCGAATGAGGCAGCTCCAAAAAAAGTTCGCAAAGTTCGGCCATATTTGAATATTTTGCTTAGTTTCGATTGCAGGCACGTGGTGAATCACGAGTTCTTCCCACAGGGTAAAACTGTCAATAAGGAATGTTATCTGCAAGTTATGCGCCAGTTGCGTGAATCAATCGGCCAGAAATGTCCAAATTTGTGGAAGAACAAAAATTACCTTTTGCACAACTTTAACGCCCGTGCTGACAAATCCATTATTGTGCAAAAATTTTTGGCAAAAACAGCAAACTAGCAGTACCGTGGCCCCATACCTGGCCCCTGTAATATTCCCCATGCCTGACCCCTGTAATTTTTCTTGTTCCTGAAACTGAAGAGGCATTTGAAGACGACGCTGCGCTACGATCAATGACGTGAAAACGGCATCGAAGATAGGGCTGAAAAAGATCACAAAAAATCATTTTTTGAAGTGCTTCGACGATTGGAAAAAAATGTTGGAAAAAGTGTGTAATATCTGGTGGGGATTACTCTGAAGGGGGCAAAGTAGATATTTAAGAATAAAAAAAAAAACGATAATGAAAACCCGTATTTCGTAATACTTCTTCAGTAGACCTCCTATGTTCAGAAAATTGAAAATGACGAAATATTTCAGACTGACCAAGACCTTATAATACAGCACATTAAATTTTACTAGTGGAACGACTGAAATTCAAGTTTTTGTGGGAGAGAGGGAGGAGATTCAAGTGTTAATTACGAGTCAGCAGCCCACTGACACACATGAATTTTAACACGCTGCTTTGCGACCCTCAGCAATGTCTGTTATAACAAAAAAAGAAAAGTTAAGCATGACGAAATATAAATCTTTTGTTACATTACAACCGATTAGGGAATGTTTAGGCAGAGGATATGGAAGTTTTCCTAAGGAAACATGACACTGACATCATGTGCATGACAGAAACATGGATACCGTCTCCTACCTTGGCCATGATTAACGATAATTCCTGTTATATTTCCCCACGCTGCAGTGCATTGGGAGACCCCATGACGCACGGTGGCGGTGTCGGTTTCTAATGCAAAAAAACGTATCTCATAGGATTCTGGATGTCGCAGTACGAAAGGACCATGAAATCAAAGTTTGTAGCTGTGGGCACGACAAAAAGGCCTACCTCGTCAAGTGTCGTCATTGATATATGCCACGGTATATTTTCCACCAAGAGGACCATATCGGCGACAACTAGTGGAATACCTTCAACAAAGTTGCGACTTCATCAGAACAAAATATCCATAAGCTGGAATCTTTCTGTGTGGGGACTTGAGGCCGAACTGGATCGAAAGCTCTACAGCCCTTCATCAAATAGTTAAAGTGAAAACACTGGGTGAAAATACCCTTGACTTGATCTTCACTACACTTGGTGATTTCTACTTAGATCCTTCGGCGGAAGCACCACTCTCAACCAGTGACCATGCAACAGTTATATTACGGTCAAAGTCAACAATGAAACCTACTAAACCAGCCCAGTTCACCTACCGTCCACTTACAGAAGAAGGTATATTTGGCTACAGAGAATGGCTCAACTCAGTATGCCGGTTTCGCCTTTTCGAAAACAAAGACGCAAACAGCATGATCGAACTCCTCTATGAACAAACGATTCGAGAGTACGAACGGTTCTTCCCTGAAAAGCGAGTTACAATTAGGGTACAGAATAAACCATCGGTTACTCCGACATTTAAAGCAGCAATGGCAGAGCGAGACATGCTTTATGAGACAAAGCCACACTCTGACGAATATAAACGGAAGAGAAACATAGTAGTTAGACTACTAAAGCAAGGTAGACGTCAGTATGGACACCAAAATTTTGTTAAGTTGTCAGCCAGTGACCCAAAAAAGTTCCACACCACTGTACGGAAACTAATGGGACAGCAGAAGTCTAAATCCATCCTGAGGGACCAGCAATGAGAGAATGTAACCACAGAAGCAATTAATGCACATTTTTCAAATATTTTCCGCCAACAGCCTCCCCTCAAGACTTTGCCACATAATGGTCCAATCGAAACCATCCCTATTATCACAGTTTCCCAGGTCAAATAAAAACTTGAAAACCTAGACATTAGGAAAGCCTCGTATCCTGGTGAAATTCCTATAAGGCTGATACATGCATGCTCCCCTTTATTGGCTACACCATTGTCTATGGGGTATAACCAGTACTTTCTGGAAGACATTTTCCCAGATAAGTTCAAAGAGGCATTTATCACACCAATTCCACAGAAAACAACACCAATCTCACCATCCGATCTCAGGCCAATTTCAAAGACGCCCATCATTTCAAAAGTCTTCAAAGATTTTATTTTACATTAAAGATTTTATTTTACACAAAATCGATCCTATGCAGTTTGTCGAGGAAACAGTACAACTCACTATCTGGTCAGATTACTTCATGATCTACTAGAAAACCTAGAAAATCCCGAGGCCCTTGCTGAAAAAATTATATCTGATTCCGTGAAAGCTGCCGATCTGCTTGATCATGAGACTGTAATCAACGAAGCCCGTGCCCTGAAAGTCTCGCAGTTTCTCTTATCTACCATTGCAAGCCTGTATAGTCGTCAATAGTACGTAGAATTCAAACTTGGGGAAGTATCCGTCTTCCAATACACCTCGAGGGAAACTGTCCAAGGAATCGATTTATTTCCAATCCTATTAGTGACAGTCATGAACCGGAAGAGGAGGCACCACACACAAAGGTGTTAATTTTAAGATGATCTTTCGCTAAGCCTGCTGCAATTCCTGCCACAAACACCCAATCAGCTCATACCCCTTGTTGCAGAGCTTCAAGATCAAGCCGATCAAGTGAAGCTCCAGATAAGCCTTGAAAAAAAACTGTGTAATGCGTGTATACTTCCTGTAGAAGGAAAGTATAAACGAATATGCACCTCTCCAAACAAGGAAATCAGTAAAAATACTTTGTATCACATTAAGTGACGATTTCTCGTTTGGAGATCACAGCAGCCAGATCACAGCAAAATCAGCTGGATTTCTAAAATCCTTCGCAAATCTAAGAAGCTTTGAAATGACAGAGCAACTCTTTCTTTCATGCTATAAAACTTTTATAATGCCCGTAATAATGTACAGCTGTCCTGTCTGGCACCGGTCGCTTACAGAGAAGCACAGAGACCAACTGGAAACAATTCAGAAGAGTGCCTACAAAATAATAATTATTGAGCCAAATTATAAAAACTATGAACAAAGCTTGAGCCAACTCAAGCTCCCAGCCCTGGATGAAAGGAGGCATGAAATGCTGACGAAGTTTGGAGCTGACATCATGAAGTCCTCAACACACCGAGGTATCTGCCTCCGTTTACTTCAGAGACCCACACAAACAAAACATGGTTGGTAACTCTGAAAGAAGGGAAAAAAAACTGTCACCTACACACTCGACGACAAGATTTTTAAACTTCTTTCTGCCCTACTAAGTCAGGTGTTACAACAACAGTGTCCTGAAGTCGAGGTGATGGCTCATCATTCGTGTTTTTTGGTGTTGTGTCTTTTTGTCCTTTTCCTTTTTTGTTTTTTTTTTTTTTTTTTTTACGATACCCATTTTATTGCAGCGTGATAAAGGGAACGAATAAAGATTATTATTATTATTTAGTAATTTTGCGGATTGAATCACCATTTAGCATTTACTGCAATCAAAGTCAAATTCACGCTATAAACCATTAACATGCATTCAAAACCGAGTAAAAATTCAACTCATAAGAAAAAATTAAAGAGTTTTAATGTTGAAAAGGAACTAATTCACAGGGATTTCGAGGCAAAAAGACTTATTTTTCACATAAAAAGTTGACTTTTGGGGAATATAAACTTGCCACCATTCGGAAATATGACTCTAAGATATATCATTCAGTGTTAGAAATATAAATTGGCAAAAAATGTAAGTGAAACCCTCTTCTACTTATGTAGTTACATATAGTGCAATGTTTAAAGTTTCGTCAAGGGGTTGAGGACCAAAATACAACAAAACATTGACAGAAAGTACACAAATTATAGTCACAGTAATATAAAGTTTAGCTTCGCACTATAAAAAAAAAGAAGAAGAAAATGAAAGACAAAATTCCACGAGAGATAAAAGGGACATTTTAGAATAAAAGTCTAAATTTTATGCTTTGGGTAGCCCCCCCCCCCCACCACCTCCCCCTCCCCCCATCCTCCCTTCTTCAACATGGATCTTCTGAAAACAATACAATACATGACTAGCCTTATTTCTCATGCATGTGCATTATTCCCTCAGCAGAAATGCTTTAATCAACTGGAAAGTGGACTGGAAAGAGTTCATATTTTTAAACATTCAACTCTGATTAGGCACCCAAGTTGGCCTATTGACAGAGTTTTAGATACAATCGTCAGCTAACCGTGGAGCCACATAAAGGTAAAAAAAAACAGATAGTTAAGAATTAGTATATTTTGATATAACGTCGCTTTCCATATCAACTTATTTGCCAAAACACAATTTGCCAAAAAATTGACAGAAAATTCACAAATTGTAGTCGCACTAACAAAATATTTAGCCACACAAAGGTAAAAAAACAGATAGTTAAGAATTAGTATATTTTGATATAACGTTGCTTTCCATATCAACTTATTTGCCAAAACACAATTTGCCAAAAAATTGACAGAAAATTCACAAATTGTAGTCACACTAACAAAATATTTAGCTTAGCACACAAAAAAGAAATAAAACAGAAAGACAAAATTGTACGAGAGATAGGAGGAAAATTTTCGAATTTTATAAGTCTAATTTTATGCTTTGGTCCTACAAAAAGCACATACAAATTGAAACTTTTGCAGAAATAGCAAAACACCTCCTGAAGTCCAAACACAGGATTTTCTTCAATAGGAAAATTAGTTGAATTTTGGAATAGGAATATTTAAAACATTAATTTTTTTTAATTGCACAGAAAATTTAGCACACGGTTTTTGTAAACGAAGTGAAAACTTCAACTAAAAAATTAGAAACTTGAACTCAACAAGACATTTTCCAATTTTCAGAAGATACATAGGGAGGGGAGAAAAAAAAGTACACATTGAAAAATAAATTACTGTTTACAATTCTTACATTGAACTTTCATTATAAAACAAAATGACAGAAAAGAAGAAATAAAAAGAAACACGATAAACAAGATTAAAAATAAGTAATAAATTCGCAGCAATATAGCCAATTTGCTCAATATTAATAAATTCATCAATTTTGATAAATTCATAAAAATTATTATTTAGCACGATCTTCGTGAAAATTTTTATTCAATCAATTTTCCGAAAAACGAAAAAAATGCAAATTCAGCAAAAACTGAGGGCTTCTAGATTTTGAGAAAAGACGGGGGGTGGGGGGGGGGGAATTCCCTAATCTAAAGTCGATGTTTCTAGCGACTGTTATGAAAAGGGAGAGGAGAAACTACAACATAAAAACAAATATTTTGCACACAACCTATATTATAAATAATTTATCAAACCTACGACGTACTTTTGCTCATCCAGAAGTGAACTCTGTTGTACATTGAAAACCAATCGAGTATCCCTTCCAAAATATAAAAAAAAAGTAAAAATAAGCATTTATGGCGATCCAAAGATAAAAAGATCCAAAGCGTATTTTCGCATAGTTTAACAGTGTCTAGGGCAATGCATCGCCTTTTAACTGGTATCTATACCAGGTATAAATCGCTTCTTTAGACACCAGAAGGGTCTGCCACGTACAAATCCTCTCATTTTTTTAATGGAGTAAACCTGGTTTGGCATTTATAGCGTCCGGCAGTGGCGGTTTTTGCCTCTCTTGCACCCCGGGCAAAATATTGATTAAACCCCCCTCCCCCATTTGTCCTGTTTTCCCCAAATATTGTCTGGCCAAAAATTTGCAAAATTATCATTTATTAACAAAATTTTCGTTACTTTGGAACGGTGATGAAGATGAGGAAAAAATGAAAAATTTTTATTCGATTTGCTTTTACTTACTGCCAACTGCGCCCTCTGCTTTATTTTGATGAAAATGAAATTTCAAAAATTACAATAACTGTTAGACTATTAATTTTGAATTTTGTGGCCTAAATTTCATCAGCAAGTGATCCCTCTCTCCCCTGCCTAGAGCCGCCTCTGCTGTCCGGTGAAAGACAATATGAAAGTATAATTGATTGCAGTTTTTTCTTAGCTCAAGAGTAAAGAAATTTTTCTGCTTCGAGTTAATGCTAGTAAATGCGATATCAGGCTCGTACACACCAATTTATTTCGGGGATTCCAGAAAAGAAGCGTTGTACAAAAAAAGGGAAATTTAGAAAAAAAACGTATAAAGCTGAATCTTTCAAGGGAGACTTCAGTCCCGATGACTCAGAAATAGCAAACTAACCAATAAATCGATGTTTCTCAATAAATAAGTCAATTTTAAAACTACAACAAAATATAAAATAACCGCAAATGTACTGAAGAAATAAACACTAAACCTAGCAAATTTTTCTTTTTCATCATGGATTCTATGAAAATAAAACTAAAGCAATATATCCAATCTCTTTATTGATGATATATTTATAAATATATATATATATATATATATATATATATATATATATATATATATATATATATATATATATATATATATATA
Source organism: Artemia sp. Qi Xiang Cuo (assembly GCF_049724085.1). Taxonomy (NCBI): domain Eukaryota; kingdom Metazoa; phylum Arthropoda; class Branchiopoda; order Anostraca; family Artemiidae; genus Artemia; species Artemia sp. Qi Xiang Cuo. The sequence goes on from NC_142800.1 coordinate 71,928,124, forward strand.
TATATATATATATATATATATATATATATATATATATATATATATATATATATATATATATATATATATATATATATATATATATATATATATATATATATATATATATATATATATATATATATATATATATATATATATATATATATATATATATATATATATATATATATATATATACAAACAGATTTGAATATGTGCCTGTCCTAGCAGTGATCAAGTAAGCGCCTTGATAAATTTGTCAATTTATGGATCAAAGTTTTAAACTAAAGGCGTTTATTGGGAAAAAAGGAAATTATTGCTATTTGAATTAAGGAAAGAGACGACACCCAACGTTTTGACTGCCGAGTTTATAAAAATGATAGATACTGAAGGAAAATACTTGAATCATAAACACATATCATTTTCAATTAGTAGATGCAAAGAGCTTGGCCAGTAGACAAATTGAACTAGATACCACAATAAATTTGTATTTTTTACATTTACATACTATATATAAACGACAAGCGAATCGCATCACTGACAGCCCTTCCCCCCAGAAGCAGTGGGGGTCATGCTATCTCCATAGGCATGGTCATTGGGTCTTTCCACTATGCTGAACCAAATGGCTATCTCAAAATTTTTATCAGATGTCTTTGGGGAGAAAGGGGCATATGAGGGGGGCTAGTTGTCCTCCAGTCTTTTGATCACTAAGAAGGGCAATACAAATTTAGATTTTTATTTGAATGAGCTATTTCCCAATCTTCTAGAACCATTGGTTCGATACGATCACCCCTGGGGAAAAACATGATTTTGTGATACATGATCCGTTAACCTCAAATTTCTTTAACCCTTTTTAAATTACTGACTTGGTGCGTAAGTAAACAACTTACTATAAAGGAAAGTACTTTCCTTGCTGAGGCCAGACCCAAAGCAGAGTCCTACGAACATGACTGTAAGTGTCCTTGCCCCCCCCCCTCCCTATGTAAAAGCTCCCTGACATCCCTAGAATTTTCGTCTGTAGTCCTATGCATACAACCGTTTAAACTAATAGAAAAGATTTAACCTAACAAAATATTTACCTATCTATGTATAGTAGGAAGCAATGGCTTTTGAATATAATAAGAGAACTTAGATTAAAGACATAGAATTAAGAAAATCCAGAGAAGCCTGCAAAAAGTTCATAGTAAGACGATGACGAACAATTTTTTTAAGCTTAATTATGTCTCGGGTAGGAAAGTAAATGGGTTTAGTGATTGGGCAACTTCCAAAATGGTTATTTTCTTGGCTCCTTGGACAATCAATTAGTTGGAGGTCCTTGGAAAAGCAAAGCTTTACTTGCCACAATAAATGCTCTTTGAAAACCTAAAATGAAATTTGTGCTAAAATAACAATAAATGTATAACAATATATAATAATATTAACATAAAACAATAACAGATATAAAATATGCGACGGTAATATAAATAAATAATAATAGAAAATAAAATAATAAATACTTAAATGCACAACTAACCGGGGGCGGGCCAAAGAAGAAAGTTTATTGAAAGGGAAGGGTCATCGGCTGGTCGGTAGTTTTGTTCTATGTGTGGAGGTTTGAATGCAAGTGTATATCACTTGATATGTGAACGTGAAGAACTGAATCATTGGAGAATTTAAGTATTTGGTTGGGAGGAATTTGATTTTGAGTGGTTGGTGAGAATGTGTGCGGATGAATGGTTTATGAGTGTAATATAACTTGGTACGATTCCTATGTCTTGCGAGGATCATAGAGCTAGATTACCGTAATATTATGTTAGGGTTTGTGTAATTTAAGTGTAATTGTTGTTTGTTTTACATATTTTGCCAGGGCATATAAGCCTTAAGCGCAAATAAATTCTATTCTATCTTAATGTGCTACAGAGCCTTTAAAGTTAGATGAGGGATTCCAAACGTTTTGATGATTCTAGATATCAGATAGAGTATCGTACACCCTTCACTTGGCTGTCAAAGAAATATCCTTCCCCTATTCATGATTTACCAGTATGACGCTAAATATGCGAGAAGAGATTGGAAGCCAGTTCTAAGAAAAGGAATTCTGCATTTGTTCTCCGTACCCACAAGAGGTGCTCCATTTTGAAAGCATATATACGTTTATACCTGTTCTGCCTTTGCCTAATTCATTCAAATTTGTAAATCAGACATTAGTTCGACAAATGAGATTTTTGGAAATTCCACTGATTAAAAAAAAAAAAAATTGGCTCTTAAGAACTTTACATTTAACCCATTTTTAAAAACGAGAGCTAAACAACGAAGCCGAATAATACCGTTTATTTATAACGAGAAGAAATGGTTTTAGAATATAACAAAAACGAACTGAAAATAAAGGTAAAGAATTCTGAAGCCATCAAAAGTTCATAGTCAGGCGATGATACGTTTTATTTCAAGGGAAAATATACACAAATATGCCTAATTTCCCCCTTTGACAAATGTGGGTCTATGAACTTGGGCTCATTTCAAAACAGATATGAATAAAATAGATAAAGCATGTATTCTTATTTAGGTTTTTACCCCAATCTTCATTGTCTTTCTATGTAATCATAGATGGCATTTGCTTGTTCTAGGTTTCTATCTACCCAAAACTTTGAGTTTCCTTTCGTAACAGTTTTCATTACAAATTTTTATTTCACTTTTTAAAAGAAAAAATTATGCTCGGATCTTTATAACTAGGATTTAATCAAAACAATTGTCTTTTAAGCAATTTCGAGCATTTACCTTCGGATGCCATTATCGACGTAACACATCGATCAATCAGTAACCATATTTTTCCCTAGGCCAGCACCGATACCCAAAAATGAGTTTCCCGTTTTATCAATTTGAAATTCTAAAGAGTAAGCTTGGATCTTAAGCTTGGGCAAAACCTTATTTCTAAAAAAAACATAAGAAAATGCTTAACCTTTTACGTAATACCGAGTCTTTCTCTTAATCCGGATGCCATTACTTACATAAATCACCTCTTTTTCTCTAGGCCGACATCGGTATGGCGGAGCTTCACATCTCATACCTAAATATATTCTTTTGTGTATAAGATCCTTCAGATCGATGTGGAGGGGCTATCCAACTTAACTTCCCTTCACTTAGAGACATATATACGGTAATCAAAATTCACCATACTCATCCACTACCATTTATGCAGAGAGGTAAAACCGCATCATCCATTACCTTATTTTATTTTTCTAAGGTATCCGAATTAGCAAGCGGGTATGCGTATTTTATACACCTTTTGGTTCCAAAATTAGAAAACTACTACCCTGCATTGAGACCCCATAGAGCACCAACCCGGGTAACAAAGATCCGATTTTAGTGAGAACTTTTGTTGGTACGATTGGTGAGTTTCGCGTTAGATCTTTTATTGGCGTCACCTAATATAGTATTTAATTTGGAGGAAACCAAAAAAACTGAAAAACACATTTCGGATGTTTTTACTTTTACTAAAAACCAGTTGTTTGTAGAAAGAAGGATTCCAAAGTCTAGGATAAACAGCACAAACAGCACACAGCACAAACAATTGTGTCCTCTTTCCATTGACCGGTCTATAGGATGTACACACTGTTCAACAAATTCCTTTAAAAATACGCACAGTCACTAATAAATAATAACTGATGATTTCGTGACCCAGGGGAGCCTGCTATGAAATTGGAGAAAAAACAGCATAATAGACATTCTCCATAATGTTGCCGTAAATAAATAGATTTCTAATAGGAAAGTTTATCCTTTAAAATCAATCTTAACAAAAATAGTTTACTTGAACCCCCTCCCTAATCCCTAAAATATTGATACTACTTGGGACTCCATCAAGCTACTCGGTCTTATAGTCGCATCTGAACATAAAACATAAAGGAATGGCTAACATTTGTACTACCCTCCAGCAGACTTACCCTGTCACGTCCCCTTTGGGCTAAAGGTCATAATAAATTTAGATAAGTAAATCTAAATTTCTCGAAATAAATCTAAATGCCCTAAATTGAACCCCTAAAATTTATTTTTCTTTATTTCACACTTTGCTTGAGCATGCTTGTTTAATTCGGCATCCTGGCCTTTCATAATAGCAGTCTAATAAGATAAAAGTTATTCAAAGGAGGTCCTCGTGAACCAAACAGCAAAAAACACACAGCATTGTGAAAATAATTGGATTTCTGGAGGGGGGAGGGTGCGTACGCACCTGCGTAGTCCCATCCTCCTATTCAGGCTCTTTGACTCTTCCGTTTCTTTATTTCATTCCTCTCCTCTTCTGTGTCGAACCCCAAGCAGATCCACTCAAACTTTATTATACTGCCCATAGGTTTATCATATCTTCGCTTTAAACAAATCATTCAAGTAGAACGACCATAATATACATTTTAGTAAATTAATAAATTTGCCATATTTAAAAGCTTGGCTGACAAAGAATCGTTTTACAAAGGATCTAACAAAGGGATCAAATTCAGGAAGTATTGAATACAGCTCCGTCCACGCACTATCCCCCTAAACAACCAGTCCCACATAGTTTGGCCCAATATAATATTAAGTAATCTTACAAAAGATAACGACTATTTTTGGTTTGATCATAATAATAATAATAATAATTTTATTATAAGCCAAAAAACAGGCCATACAGAACAGTATTCTTAATTACACTCCACAAGAAAAATAACATAAATATCAAGTTTCACTCATTGATGTCAACGCTTCATTTACATATTTACATAACTGCCTGATTGACCTTTTTACAGTCGTTTTCAGGATACCCCGGCACACAAAGTTAACACCCTCAAAACACTTTTCCCTTAATAGAGAAAGTTGCTGGCACTCGGTGAGAATATGAGCGACATCCTCAATACCTAGGTTACATCTGGGGCTAGGTTACATTTTTGGTTTGATCATTGCGTACGTTGAATGAAGCTAAATTAAAACCTGAGTTCCAGTTGCATATTTGTTGTGGAACTCTTTAGAGAGCAAGTGATATCCTATAACAGGGTAAACAAATTCATCTGGAAATTGTTGATGCAGGAATGCAATTCGACCAAAGAGGCAGCAGCCCCCGAGTAAATCATCTTTGTTGGCTACTATTCCTGTGGAGTAATGGAGGACCCCACAGTGAATACATACAGAGTTGATGGGTCCCAGTGACTTGTATATAACACTTGCGTAGTTTGCAGCATCTTTGTAGGTTTTTACTGGTTTTATGCCACAATATGCACCATCACAATCGAAGATTCTGCTGGCGCTGTTCTTCTAAAACAATATTTTTTTCGGTACTGGTGCGTATAATGGTACAGACCCGAAAAGAAATATACCGAAATATAATGAAAATATAATATTTTAGAAATAAATTTGGGCTATATATGTGAACATTAAGGTGGGGGGTGGTAAAGTATAGCGGGTCTGCATGCAAAGTGTGTTAGCTACAATTATTCTGCATATTACGAAGCAAGAATTGTTTTCTATCTTCACGCTGTCCAAATACTTTACCCTCACCCCCCCCCCCCTAATTTGCAAATATATAGCCCAAATTATATAAGTCCAATATATTCTGTCACCCGTCACTTGTTTTCCACTGAGCGTAAGCTAGTTGTCTCTTAATACAGACAGATAAAACCGATTTTTCTCAAGTGTGTATCATTATGTACACAAGTACCTTTTTTTCTGCACTTGTGTTATTTTTGACACACTTGATACTTCCTTTAGCGTGTCTGCTAACCCTACGCTGATGATTATTTTCTAACTACATATTTCTTTGTTCTCGCGGTCGTATAACTTCTAATGATGTGACCACCCATTCCTCTGTCCTTCATTTTCATTTTGATACGTTCGGATCCTCATTGTCGCATGTCTTGTAACCGAATATTTTTTTTTTTTTTGTTCTTCACTTTCGTTTTTGAGCCGTTGTGATTCTCGCTGCCACTTATCTTTTAACTGCCCATTTCTATATTCTTCAATTTTGTTTTTGACTTGTTCTACTTGTAGGTTTCGTTAATATTTTAACTACATATCTTTTTGATCTTTATTTTCGTTTATCCTTGCTTCAGACATTTTTTCAGTGCCTTCTGCCTTAGTTGCTTGGATTGATCTTGTCACTTTTGATGGTCTAGGTTGTTCATTATCACCCGTCGTACATTTACATTTCTCATGCCGTTCTCTTGACCTTGTCTCATTTTATGGTCCAGAATTTTCAATTTGAGCTTTCTTTGTCCTCTTCTGTTCTTGTTTGTATTCATCTTGTGCTAACGTTAAATAACATTTGCGTCCCCTAGACATTATGAAACTGCTGAAAATGTCTTTTGAAATTTGCATCACCTAATATGGACATATGAGTTTACATATTTCTAAATTTTTGTTCTACAAATGCTTCTAAAAAGGTTTAAAATCTATTTTTATTGTGTCTTCCCTTTCACTCAGCATAATTGCTAAGTAATTTAGTCTATCCTGATTTATTGTTGATATCACATAGTTTTTTTTATTGGTTTTAGCCTGAAAAATGATCTCTCTCCAGAAGCAACACTTACTAGAATTGTTAAGAATATTTCAAAATTTTGAAAACCAATTGTCAATTTTTATGGCGACACGGGGCCCGATTGGGCCCAATCGTTCCTATCGGCCTTTTTCCGGCCGATAGGAACGGAACATTAGTTAGGATGTCAGTTATAGTAAAACAGATAAAAATCAACTTCAATTTATAGCCTAGGTAAAATCAGACGTATTAACTAATAATGGACTACGGTCAGCATACATTTTGGCGAGGACCTTCCACGCCACCACCAAAGGCCCCCAAGGTGTTTTAACAAGTTATTAAGAAAAAGTTATTTATAATGGTCTAACCGGTTTTTTAGAACCGGTTCTAATATAAATAGGGGTTTCGGAAAATATGATTCTAATAGTATACTTTGTATTACGATCAAACTCTTTTTAGGAGTTATGGGCTAAAGTATTTCTTAGTATTGGACGTGATCGTCTCTTGGTAGGTTGCAAGTTACCGCTGGTGACGCTTCACGATTTTTCTTCTATGCCACCATTAAACTTCCTAAGGAGTTTTAAGCAAGCAAATCCAGATATTTATGTCTCCTTCTGTACTGTCACCATTGATTGCAACTACTCTTGATAGATTGGATACAGCAGGCAGACTATCTATAGATAGTCTATAGGTGAAGTTAGCGAGCAGAATGACTATTCCATAATAGACTACAGACAGCATTTATTTTGGCGAGGACTTTTTGCTTTTTCTTCCGTGCCACCAGCAACGGTTTCCCAACTAATAATATTTTCTATTAATATACCCAATATTATTAAGAATAAATGTTTCTTAATAATTTTATATAAAATAATAATATAAATACAATATAATATAGCTCCTTCTGCGTTTTATTACATGTCCACAGTAAAGCTTCCCTAAGGCGTTTGAAGCCAGTCAAAGCAGATATTTAAATCTGCCTCTTTTTTCTAACCATTGGCTGCAACTATTCTTGATAGACGCTTGGTGCCTGTTTACATACTCGCGTATTGGAATGTTTGTATCATCTGATATCTATTCAGGTAACGAATTTACAGTCTACACGCACTTTTACACGTACATATAAAAGTACGCTTATATTAAGAATTAATATTTTACAAGAACACCTGGATAATAAATACACATAAAAACGCGAACTAAGCGTCGCAAGTAGTCGCCAATTGGTGCATAATAGCATTTCCTGTATCTTATAGCAGCACCGACCCTTCCAAGCAATATCAAAGACCATAGACCTATTACTTACTTTGTCATAAATACAATCTAATTTAGGTTGCACTTCCAAGCTGTCGTGAATTGCGTTCCATATCTGTGATGCATTATAAGAAACAGAAAGACTGGGTAATATGCCATTGTTTGCAAGAAAATTTGTGATGTTATACTCCGATGCCTAGAAATAAAAAAAAACTATAAACAACCATTTTCAACAGAGAAAATGCTCGACACATGAAATGCAAGAAAAAAAATCGAGGCATAAAATATAGACTGGAAAAGATTAAAAACTTTTAAAAACACAGTGATTCATCAAAAAGACGACGTATCGAAAGGAATCAACAACAGAGAAATCTATATTTAGTTACCAACATATTTTTTTTTTATATCCGCAAATAAGCATCCATAACTCTATATACGATCCATAGCTAATGACATCTGATTTGACTTTTAAAAGCCTTTTCTATTTTTGGTTAGACATGGTTGGCAAATATATTAGAAAGTTCCTGGGCTAGAATCTGTTCCAAAAACAACTTGCAAAGCAATGTATAATCAGCTGTCCATTCCTAAGGCTGGTGAGTCATACAAAGTAAGAAAGACCAGTGTTGCACATACTATGAAGCAGTGCAGAAAAGCACTGGGAGAATCTTCAGCCATAAACCGTATTGAGACCACTGTGCAGTTAAGATTCTGAAAGAGTGCATTGATGAAATAATGGTCTTCACAGAGAATCAAGAAGGTGAGCTTAGTGTATATCCTCAGAAGTTCCAAATACTCAACAATGGCTTGACACCTAACCATACAAGAAGTTTAGTGGCAGAATAACTTCCCTTAATCTTTTCAAAGGCTGGCTTAAGTTACACTGGCTGGGCTGGTCTTGAAGCCTTTTTAAACAAAATAGCAAACTGTCAATCTAAAAGCCCAAAAACACAGGCAACGTTCGAGCAGCTGGATTCACACCAGTTGTAGCGGGTATGTTGCTCTCCAAGCTGAAGTCACTATATGGGCGATTTCATTTCCATCCTTATGGCACCGAGAACTGTGATGAAATTCGTGTATCGACTGTTTTGCGGTTTCCTAGACTAGCTGAAAAGAAATGCTCAAAGCAGACGTCTCAAACGGTACATACACAGAAAGGCATATGACAATGTCAGGATTCTGGTTGGCTATCTTTCTAACGATACTGCCAGTCATCATCCTTTCAAGGATGAAAGTCCATGATTGCATTTTTTGAGGAGCACTTTTTGAGAAGGTCGGCCAATTATTGCATCTAAGAAGTTTTATGGCCTCTCCTAACTTTGTGTCTTTCATACAGCAGGTAAAACCCCCCAAAGGATGGTTCAGTATTACTACTGTTTGACAATCGTGGAGCCACATATTAGTTGAGCTCGGGAAACTCTGCAAACACCACGGTATCAACATCTTTAACTTATCTTCACACGGTTCATATTACCTAATCACTTCAAATCTCAGTGTACTGGCTGTTGAAGTGTATAGAGAGAAAATATGCTTGTGGTCCAGCTTTGCCATGGTCAGCACATTTCTATTCATAAGACAGCTCAGCTTTGCAAAGAGTCAGTTTTGAGCAAGCCAAATCTAAAAAAATTAACAGCTGGGATCAAGATAGAAAGGATTTGACCATCCAACAGAAATATTTTCGTAAAAATCTGACTTTTTACACAGCTAGGGTGAGCGACAGAGAATACCTGAACGTTAACATAGGTGGCACCAGACCAACACAGGCTTCATCTTCGTCCAAAGAAGTTTAAAAAAAACGGAGAGGATTGATTGGGCTCGACTGAAGCAGTAAGGGCGCACTGCAGGACGTATATTATTGGACGGCAAGAACCCTCTTGGAAGCGGGGGAAGATTTTTTGTACTCACTGATACACCTAAAAAAGAAACATTAAAAGTTACTACTCAAGTCGAAAAGAAGCAGATTGCACATCAAACCCCACAGAAAAACCAAGGTCCATCAAAAACACTGAACAGTAGCAGCAGTGACAACAAAACTGCTTGTCAAACTGCTTGAAGAATCAGATGATTTCTTCATTTCAACCAACACGACATCGAAGAAAAATCCAACCTTTAGCCTAGGAGGTTTTGTGCTTTACGGTTTAAGCACAACAAAAAGAAATCCCACTTACGCTCTGTTACAAATTCCCAGCAAGCACTTTATGCGGAAACACGGGTAGAAATTATGTTTTCAGAGCTTCAAAATATGAAGAATGTCCACAACAAACTTCCGCTTCATACAAACTTGAAGGGGGCAGGGGGGCAGGTCCATCATTTCAAGGGGCGTTTTATTATTTACCTGTTATGGATATTGATGTTTAGCATCACTTAGCAAGCATTTCGGTCTCAGTGGCGATTTGTCCCATTTCTGTCCCAGTGGCAGCTGGGACCGAACTCCAGGTCCCTCATTAAAAGCAGAGATAAATTCCACTGTACCACCATATGACAGAATTTTATTTAAATCTACCGTTAAATTTTTTCCATCCCATATCGCTCAAATTGAGTATTCATCTTTTTTTTAAGTATTTGGAATTTTTTTTAAGAAAGCGATCTAAAATATGGCTTATTCAGAGAGAGCAAGAATATACCAAGTTACAGAGTGAAATACTTGTGATTTATCATACCAGCGATCTTAGAAACACAAATTAATATTTCCAAGGGCCAAACAATTTTCAGGAAAATGAAGCGCCACGGATTTTAGATTATTGGGTTCTGTTGTTATTTGACCTCAGTTAATATGTTAATGAGACATTCCAATTGCCTAGTGATCTTCTTTCCTGAGATAATTTGCTTTTTTGCAAGTCTTTCAGGGCCATAAATAATCGGTAACATTCAGCTGGTGTTGGTATTTAAACAAAAACAAGCTGCATGGGTAGTTACCCCATATCCCAGAAAAAAAAACCCACTAAAACTTCAAATTGAAGGGATCTAGTTAGTAACCCTTACAGGAACTGGGGAACCAGTATCTGGCAGCATTCACCATGCTCAAGCTCTACAGATAGTCACCACTCCTCGGTGGCTCTTTGGAGTCAACCATAGAGGGAGCATACCTATTATTACAATAAAACAGCTCTTCTTGAAAGAGACACATCCAAATGTTAGGATGACTTCTTTCTGCCAAGCGTTCACACAGGAATATATTCCACTGAAAGCAAAAGTTTTTGGAGCCGGATAGGGACAGGGGTCCAGAAAAAAACCGAAAATAGATAAATTACATGGAAAACTTAAGAAGAGAAAAATTCGAATTCTCGAGACTTTATGCATCGGCCCGAAGGCCCTTGCCCTGTTTACGGGCCTGCTCTTGGCTTACCATCCTAGAAAAAGAAACAAAAAAAAAATGTTAGTAACAAATTTACTAGATTTAAGAAAAATATTTATTCTCTCCGCCAAGAGTGGTGGACCTTGAAAAAGGATTGAGAGCCGGTTATTGGCGGCATTCACCATGCTCAAGCTCTGCGAAGTCACCACCCCTCGGTGGCTGATAGTCAACCTTAGTAGCAACACACCAATTGGTTTTAATAAAAACATCTCTTCTTGTATATAATAACATAAAGAAAATAACATCTCTTCTTCTTCTAATAAAAACATAAAGAAAACATCTCTTCTTGTAAAGCGATTATCACGATAAGAAAAGAAAACAAAAAACAATCAAATAGATAAAATTCTGGAGAAGAAGCAACATATCCAAATGCTATAATGACTACTTTTAGCCAAATGTGGACAGAGGAATGCAATCCAGTGAGGGCACAATGCTTTTGGGGACGTAAAGGGATAGAGATTCGATCAAAATCTGTGAATAGATAAAACATATTGAAAATTATGAAGGAAAAATTGAATTCTCGAAACTTTGTGTATCAGCCCGAAGACCCTACGTACTGGCCTGCTATTAGCTTGCCATCCTAGAAAAAGAGACGAAAAAAATATCAGTAAAAAGCTTACTAGGTTTAATCCCGAAGAGAAATAATTATTCTCTCCTCCAAGAGTAGGATGTGATATTAAACAAGTGCCATGCTTATTCCACTCGTGTTCCCATAAAGAGGCTTCAGTAAAATTTTCTCTGATATTTGGCCAATCATTATCCAATGAAATTATTATACTATCAACATCTTTGGTATCAAATTTTGCGCTGCTGTTGCAGAACTGAGGCCCATTGCTTGAACTTCTTGCTGGCCTTAAAAATAACATATTTTCAGCAATCTATTAATCTAATTTTCATAGCATTTCATATTTTTATTGAATTGAAATTTTTTTTTTTAAACGCTCAGGTTTTTTTGATGAAATAATTTTCTTTTTAAATTCATTCTACGTGTAAGCAAATTGGTAGAACAGTAATGAAAATTTCATTTTTGACATGGTATTTTAAGATTACTTCAATAGCGTAAATTCAAAGTATACACTTTTTTTCATAAAACTCTAAGTTATTCAATTCCTCTAAAAAAAGATTTTTACTGTCACTACAATTGATTGCCGTGCAGAGTAATTACGATATTTTCTTTAGCAATTAATCATGTCTATTAGACATAAGAAATTAAAACTGTTTACTTACAAGAAGGTGTAATCACATCTACCTTTATAAAATAGCAATGTCAGTTATAATTAGTTAAGATTTAGCTTTAAAATTATAACGCAATACTATTAAACGGGTAGCAAGTACCTATAAGTCTAAAGAAACAACAACACAAACATGGGCGTAGGGAGGGGGGCAGCTGCCCCCCCCCTAGAGCTTCAAATTTACATTAGATATGGCTGAAAAAGAAGATGGTTTGGCAAAAGCAGTTGATAAAACTACATCACACTATCGACTGCCCCCCCCCCCCTAGACAATATGCTGCCTAATGCTGCCTACGCCCATGAACACAAAACATAATCCTAAACCGTCAGTTTGTTCCCTTTCTCCAGCTCAATAATATAACCTTAAGTGTCATTTTGTTTCTTTTAATCACATTAAAAGTATTTTTGGGAATAATATGTTGGGGAATAAGTTCGCAGTGTTTTCGTATTTTCTTTATAATACAAGATTTTTTTTTTTTTTTTTTTTTTGACAAAGTGTATTATCTCTTACCTGTCATTAAGGAACAAATCCAGACTGACTACTTCCTTACAATTTCTCAACAAGCAATATTATGCTGCCTGGCTGCATTTGGCAAATCCTTGGTAATTCTATCAAGAGCCTTCATTTCATGCATCATTAATTCACACTTTAATGCCTTCTCTACTTCCCTTACTTTCCTTTACTTTTTTTTGTACCTAGGGGGGGGGGGTTTTAGGAAGGTTTGAACCCCCCCCCCCCCCGAAATTTTTGTCTGACTCGTAAAAACGTAACAAAAATGTATATAAACAAATTTTTTATGTTTTTTTTTGTGTAGCCCTCTACCCGAAAAAAAAATCTGAGTAATCTCCGTTTAACTTAACCCACGTTTAACTCAACCCACATACAACTCAACACCCATTTAAGTCAATCCCATTCCATGACAGAAATGCAAAACAACAGTGAGCATTAAAATAAACGATCTTTTATTTTGCCGTTCGTTTACTGTAATGACAACGGCCGGTTGCATTGATGGCGTCGATCCATCCTATTGTTCTATCTACTATCCATTGTTCAGACACTTCGGTACTTGTTGGTTATTGGAAACACACTCAAGAATTACTCTCTGTAATCCAAAAACCTGTTTGCCTGTATTCAGTTTTCAATGTATAGTGATAAAGGATACTGTCTAACCTTGAGTGTTGAAATGAAGATTTGGGATTTCCCAAGGACTGAAAAAGAGGCAATTAAATTTGTCCAGGATAAGGGGTTGTTGTCCAAAACAAAACACCAACTTGATTTAAATTAAAGTCTACATTGAACTTTTGGTTACAATTTAAGTTAGAAATGAGTTTATTAAAGAGTCAGGAATATGATACTGAGACACATCGAGAAGAAACCTCAGCCATTTTCAGAAGTAATGTTAGCACCAACCATCACTACACAAGAAGACACTCGAAGAATCTGTCAAAGTTAGGGTCCCAATCGAGAACCAACCAAATTTGCTTCTTAAGAAGAGTCATAAACCACTGGACTCAACTCGAACGTCAGCGATCCCTCCATTCAGTCTTTAAAATACCACCGTGGCAAGGAGTGGGAGAAGAGGCAGTGGTAGTTCGACTGAGAGTCATCAACTCAACAGCCCTATATGTCTAGTAGCTGAATAATCGTCAGCTACAAATTGAGCCATTACCTAAATATGAAACACGTACATTCACCACGTTTTTATTGTCTGGGAGGGGGTGGAGAATGCCTGGCAACTCCTCCCGTGTCAATGAAGAGCCTTGAATCTAAGACACAGATATTTTTTATACTTAGTATGTTATATATGTATGATAGCTAGGACAAAACAATAGCTAGGACATATTATCACATTTGTAAGTTAAACATTCGTTCTAATCGTAGTCCAAAGTTCAATAGTAAATAGCCTAGAAAAAGGATAAAATACCAAATTCCATGTATTGTCCAATAGTGGAAGAGGTCATTGTTAACACACAAGTTGTGCTGATTCATATCCTCCCACAAGACACAACTGGAAGCTGGCCATTGCTGTGTGAAAATTATGATGTCAAAAGTATTATTCTTGCTAAGATTACGGACTTGTCCAAAGTACTGACAGCTTTTAAACCTAGAAAACATAAAATACCTTACTCAGGCTTACCATAGAAATAGATGCATATTTGTATTGAAATCCAAATATTCATTAAACAACTTATTTTATTCGAATGGTTAATTCTTCCTTATTAATTTTTCCTAATGACCAGACTTAGTATGTTATACTATAACATACTATTGAAGTCTGGTTTCTGTAGGTAGCAAATTGCTTAGTAATATGATACTTTTTAGACTGAGAGATGCCGTAGACAAAGTTTTAAGAGAAGAGCAGTGCGGTTTTAGAAAAGGTAGAGGATGTGTTGACCAAATTTTCACTCTTAGGTTAATAATTGAGAAGTGCCTAAGTTTTCAAACACCTTTGGTTCTCAGTTTTATAGATTATGAGCAAGCGTTCGATTCTATTGAAAGAGAAGCTTTAGTAAAGGTTTTATCCTTGTATGGCATACCAGACAAATACATTAAAGTGAGTATTGCTATGTACGAGAATAACACTGCTGAGGTTAAGATAGGAAATGAGGTAAGCAGCTGGTTTTTTGTTGAATCAGGAGTTAAGCAGGGTTGTGTTCTATCCTCCTTTGTATGGATTATTTTGATGAACATTGTTTTAAGGAGCACAGGAAAGGCAATAGGAGACCATGGAATCAAATGGGGAGGAAAAAATCTCCTGGAATTAGATTATGCTGATGATTCAAGCATCCTAGATGAAAGTGTGAGCAAAATGAATGAAATTTTAGAGGTTTTGCGAGTTCAGGGTGCTAGTATTGGTTTGAAAATTAATGTTAGGAAGACTAAGTCACTAAGGCTAGGAATAAGTGAAGATGAAAAGGTGACGTTGGGTAATGAAAAGATTGATCAGGTGGGCAGCTTCACTTACCTTGGTAGTATTATTAGTAAAGATGGTGGGAGCAGTGAAGATGTTAAAAATAGAATAGCCAAGTCTCAGGGTGTTTTTTCACAGTTAAAAAAAGTCTGTAAGAATAGGAATATAAGTCTGCAAACCAAGATTAGAATCTTAGAAGCTACAGTGATGACAGTGGTCAAATATGGCTCTGAAGCATGGACGCTCCGAAAAGCGGATGAAGATTTGCTCGACGTTTTCCAGAGAAATTGCTTAAGGATTGTTCTGGGTACCCGGCTGACTGACCGTATTTCAAACAATAGGCTATACGAAAAATGTGGTTCAATACCGCTTTCTAGGTCTATAATGAAAGAAAGGTTGAGGTGGCTAGGGCACGTTATGTGGATGAATGATGACAGATTGCCAAAGAGTGTTCTTTTTGGCCAACCATCTAGGGCTAAACAGAAAGCAGGTCTTCCCCGTCTGGGGTGGGAGGACGTCATAAAGAAAGATTTAAAGGAAATGGGAACTTCGTGGGCCGGTGTAAAAAGGGAGGCTTTGAATAGATTGGGGTGGAGGAGGAGCGTGCGTAGCTGTGTTGGCCTCAGGCGGCTTGGTGCTGCGATGAGTTGTTAGTAGTTAGTAGTAGTAGTAATTTTTCCTAATTATGTAATTACATATATTTATAGATTTCTGAACACCCACAATAGGTATATACCCCCCCCCCCCAAAAAAAAAAAAAATCTTAAAGACCGAAACTCTGGACATGGGCAAAAACGGTAAGAAAATCATTATAATCATCACTGTACACGGGAAAGAATTGCATGTCTCTAGATCATGGGTTCCACCTAAGAGTATCAGGGGAAAGATGCCCTCCTCTAGGAAATGACAAGATATTAAAAAATATAAAAATAATAAAATGAGAAACATTCCCATTAAAATTCTTTTACAAACCAAACTCCTGGTACTCACCCGGAGAAATTTTGTTGGTGATTTGCACCTTTTTTTAATCAGCATTTTTGTTCAATGAAGTGGTAAGCAATTAGTATATAGCCTAGTTGTATCCAAATTCTCAGATTTAAACTATTAACTTATACTTAAATTGAAACCTTCCTTTAAAACTTTTTTTTTCCATACCAGCAGTATCTCAAAACTCCCAATAATTGTACTTAATTACATGTATTATAAAGCCTGTTCTCATAATACTGTTGAGCTGCCATCTATTCTAGCTGGATGTTGTTGCTCAATCGTGTTGTTTGTATGATCAACCCGGATTTATGGATAAAAATTGTTCTTGGAAATGGTCAACCATCGAAATGCTATTTTACAAAACTACTGGTTAAACAAATCAGAAAAGTTTGAGATTAAACGATACACAGAGGAAGTAGAAATAAGTTTCCAGCATATTTTGATTCACTGATGATCCTCTCGAAAAAAGAAGTAGGTGGATTGGCGACAAAAACCACAGTCGACCCAACATAAGCTACCAAACATACAAAGACTGCAAAAGATATCATGTACAATCATGTTCCCCAATTTAGACCCAAGAACCCTCTTCTAGCAATCATCAAGAGCATCATTCTCGAAGAAGAATTATAATCATCCATAAGCATTCAGAGCCTTTGCAACTCTCTTACAATCCCCCTACCCACTGCTTCCAATTCCCTTTTAGCTCTGTCAAATCACCTCTTAACCTTTTAAAAAATTAAAAAGAAATTTTTTTAAGCTAAATGAAATTGCATTACTACTTCAATGGGAGTCAACTCCAAACATTCCTCTCAAGTTAATGTAAATAGATATAGCATAGGTCATGGGCACAAACGCTCCAATAGGGAAAAGCGGTTGCAGTTTTGTGCCAGCTATACGCTAGCTAATTAAAATACCAGATCTAATTAACTTTTTTTTTAATTGTGTGGACTAGAAGAAGATTGAAGTACTACTATATGGATTCGATGTCTTATAATATTAATTTAAAACGAGCAGCAATTTTTCAACCAACAAACGGACACTATCTTGAAACTTTGACAAAACATTTCTTACTTTCAGCCCTGGGAGAATCATTTTTCCTTTAAAGACAGTACCTTCTCTTAGCGTTAGAAATTATTAACACAGTATCTCAGATCAGTTTTAACCTATTACAGATTAATGTCTTTTTCAGTTTGGAGTAAGGATTAATCATGAAACACAGAGCAATATTCGAAAAACCCAGAAACCCCTTAAAAAATCCAAATTTAATTTTTATTGACAGGCGTTGCAGTTGAAAAAAGAAAAATGTTAGACTGATACTAATCAGTATTTTAACCTTGTTCTAGAAATTCAAAAGTTTGGAGTTTTAAGGTTGCCGAGCTCAAAGGTCCCTTCCTCCTCTGTTCGTACCAAAACGAATACAGGCCTACTTATCTTTTTTTTCAAAAAAAGGCTGCTAGTCTGTTTTATACGTCCTTCTGAAGTAAATACTATTCCAACAAAATTCCAATTCCTTTACATTCAAAAGTAGTGTAAGCTTAGAATTGGGGCTATTGAGAAGGAAACTTGTTAAGAAAATAATTCTTACTTCATAACACGCAGTTGAATACATTCCTACTACTTTTTAAAATATACTTTGCAAATAATATATTTCCCACGTGTTTTTCTGTTTCTTGATTTCGTCAGTGTTGATTCAATTTAAGTCTGATCAGGTTGAAACAAGAGTGACTGATGGCAAAATGAATGGAAAACAGGGCCGGATCGACTAGGTGCGGGGCCCGATTGAAGTTTCTTCTGCGGGCCTCCCTCTACATATCAAATTTTTAAGTAAAATTTTTAAGTGTAAATATATAGCTTAAATATATATATATATATATATATATATATATATATATATATATATATATATATATATATATATATATATATATATATATATATATATGTATGTATGTATATATATATATATATATATATATATATATATATATATATATATATATATATATATATATATATATATATATATATATATATATATATATATATATATATATATATATATATATATATATATATATATATATATATATATATATATATATATATATATATATATATATATATATATATATTATATATATATATATATATATATATATATATATATATATATATATATATATATATATATCGGATTTTCATGTGACCTTTAGCATAGCTGTTTGTGTCTAGCAATATTTCTTCCAAGAGTTCTGTTGGCTTACAACTGATCTAATAATTTAAAAGATGCGAAAGGCGTTTAACATCTTAAAAGTACATTTGGCTATATGAATATGGTTCAAAATCACCTTCAGGAGTCTGTGATGGGTGTACCAGTAAATTATTTTTTTGATAAATCTATTCAGCTATTTTGAAGCTGAAGCAATTGAGACTATTTATGGTTCAGTCATCGATTACGTTGAATGAAGCTAAAGCAAAATATGAGTTCCAGTTTCGTATTTATTTGTGGAAGTCTTTATAGAGAGCAAGTGATGTCCTCTAACAGGCCGAACAATTTCATTTAGAAAATCGATGTGTGAATGCAATTCGACCAAGCCGACAGCAGCCCCCAAGCAAATCATCTTTGTTGGCTGCTTTTCCTGCGGGATAATGGAGGACTCCACAGTGAATACATACAGAGTTGAAGGGTCTCAATCCCTCAATGACTTGTAATTCACACTTGCGTAGTTTACGGCACCTTTGTAGGTTTTTACTGGGTTTTACGCCACATTTTGTTGGCATCGAAAATTGAGATGGTGTTGTTCTTCTAATATAATATTCTTTGCTTCTGCACTTTCATTTTTGACTTATTCTGATTCTCGCTTTCTTCTAACGGCACAGTTCTTTGTCCTTCACGGTTATTTTTGACCCTTTCTGATACTAGCTTTAGAGTGTCTGCTAGCCCTACAATCCTTTATTCTTCACTTTCATTTTTGACACAGTCTGATTTTCGTTGTTGCTTGTAATTCTCGCTGCTGATTATCTTCTAAGTGCAAATTTCTTTGTTCTTATTGTCGCATATCTTCTAAGCACAATTTTCTCTGTTCTTAATTTTCATTTTGATTCGTTCTGATCCTCATTGCCGCATGTCTTGTAACCGAATTTTTTTTTTTTTTTTGTTCTTCACTTTCGTTTTTGAGTCGGTATGATTCTCGCTGCCACTTATCTTTTAACTATACATTTCTATGTTGTTCAATTTCGTTTTTGATCTGTTCTAATAGTCGTTTTCGCTAATATTTTAACTACTTATTTCTTGGATATTCATTTTCGTTTACCATTGCTTCAGACATTTTTTCGATGCCTTTTGCCTCAGCTGCTTGGATTTGTCAGGCACTTTTGATGGTATTGGTTGTTCAGTATCACCCATACATTTACATTTCTCAGGTCGTTCTCTTGATCTTGTCTCATTTGATGGTCCAGTTTGTTCATTTTAGCTTACACTTTAGTCCTCTTTTCTTCTTTTTTGTACTCATTTTGTGCTTATGTTAGTTTACGTATGAGTCTCCTATATATTAAGAAACTGCTTAAAATACCTTTTGAAATTTAAATCACCAAATATGGGCGCATAAATTTACATATTTCTAAATTTTTCTTCTTCAAATGCTTCTAAAACGGTTTTAAAATATATTTTCCTTGTGTCTTCACTTTCAATCAACATAATTGCTAAACTATTTAGTCTGTCCTGATTTAATTTTGATATCAAATGGATATTCTTATTGGTTTTAGCCTGGAAAATGATCTCTCTCCAGAAGCAACGCTTACTTGAATTGTTAAGAACATTTCGAAATTTTGAAAACCAATTGTTCTTTTTGATGGCAGCACGGGGCCCTTTCAAACACGGGGCCCTTTTGGGCCCAATCATTCCAATTACCCTTTTCCGGGCCCTGATGTAAAATATATAATTTTGGCTATATATTTACGCATTAGGGGGTGTTCAGGATAAGATATAGTGGAAGAACATTTAAAACGTTTTTTTAACTACAATTTTTCTGCGTATTATGAAGTAAGTAACGTAAGTAATTAGGTAAGTAATTGCTTCGTAACGTATTTCAATATTCCTAATGCATTGCTTATACCCAAAAATTGCTATCTCTTGGATTTCAAAGTCACTTCAGGCTTAAGTACCTCACCCCCCCTCCAATAATGCTTGGAAATGGTGCTAAATAAAAAAATACAGAGGGGGCACAAAATATACCTTCAAGTTCTAGAGGGGGGGGGCAAATTTTTCACTGAATCTGCAAAAAGGAATAAAAGCATCCCTCAAGAACTTTTTTTCAAGATCTAAGGGGGATAGCCCGTTTTCCAATTTACGTCATTGAAACCTATATATAGCCTTTTCTACAAACGAAAATTAACTCATTTTGACAGTTTCCACCATTTTTGCGGTTAGCTCATTTCTTACTAGCAGCCAAATTACCCAAATGCCAAATGAAAAAAAAACTTTTGCGTATGACCTTAGATTATATACAAGCATTAAGGTAGGGGGAGGGGCGTAAACGGTTAAACTGGAAGAGACTAGACAAAACGGATAAAAGGCACCGAAGCTTTCCCCCCTCCCCATTATTTTAATAATACATTGTCTGTCTTATAATCAGGGCGAATCTCCAGCATTTTTATTGGGGCATGAGGGGTTCATATCCAGATAGTCAAGGGGCATGGGCTGTATAATATTTTTTTTCTCTAAATTATTGGGGGGGGGGTGCAACTGCCCCCCCCCCCAAAAAAAAACCAACGCCCCTGCTTATGTTTTACTTTAAAATAACTTCTTATAATCTCTACTACCTATTCTTGTTTTGTATAGTATATCTATAAAATTATATTTCTTTCTTTGTAGCTCTCTAGAGTGTATGACTGAACAAAAATCGAAATACTGTCTGTAACATGTAATGTAGCGTATATGTTTTCTTAGCATCCAAAAGAGAAAAATCGATTAATGAAAAATGTAAGTATGTTATGCGTTACATCCGGTTGAGCAAATGCTTGTGAATAAAACCGGATGAAGTTCCTTTTTTACGGGGAAAGAGATTGCTAATGAGCATTGAATTTTAAAAAGGTACTACTTTTACAAAAAGTATTGAAAAAGTACTACTTTTAGCAAAAGTACTGGGTGTATATGGTTCTTATGAAAGGGATGCTCGTATAAACTTCAGAGGGGCTCATTTGATTGGAAATTGAAAGTTCTAGTTCAATTTTTAAGAGTCAAAAGATATCCGAGGGCAGCTAGCCCCCCCCCCCCACATACACCCTTTGTCCCCCAAGCCCATACGATAAAAATTTTATAATAGCCATTTCACCAAAAATAGTGCAAAGGTCAGATAAGAAAAATTCCTGTGTCGACGGAACCCGCCAGGGCCCGGAGGCAGGCGTTATGAGTAATGCTCTAGGGGCATGCATACTTCTTATGGAAGGGATGCTCGTACAAACTTCGGAGAGGGCTCAATTTATTGGAAATTGAAAGTTCTTGTTCACTTTTTAAGAATCAAAATAGATTGGAGGGCAACTAACTCCCCCCACCCCCTGCTCTACGCCCTAAATGCATCAGATAAAAATTTAGAGATAGACATTTTGTTAAAAATAGTTCAACATTCTGATAGCAAAAAACTCCGGTGTCGACACAGCCTCCCAGGGCCCAGGGGTAGGCCTTGGAAGTTACGCCCAGGGGGCATATATGGTTGTTATGGAAGGGTTGCTCGTATAAATTTCACAGAGTGCTCATTTGATTGGAAATTGGAAGTTGCAATTTACTTTTTTAAGAGTAAACAGTGATTGGAGGGCAGCTAACCTCTCTCCACATTCAATTTTTTTTTTCCCCAGACGCACTTCATATAGAAGGGGTCGTCGTATGAACTTCAAAGGGGGCTCATTCGATTGGAAATCGAGAGTTCTAGTGCCAGTGATCGGAGGTTTTTATTGAAGGGATGCTCGTAAAAACTTCAGAGATGGCTAATTTGATTGGAAATTGAAAGTTATAGTTCAATTTTTTATAGTCAAAAGAGATTGGAGGGCAACTAGACCCCCACGCCTCTTTTTCCCCAACTGTATCCAATAAAAATATTGAGATACCCGTTAAGTTAAAAATTGCTCAAAAGTCAGATAACAAAAACTCAGGTGTCGTCACAACCCCCCCAGGGTCTGGGGGCAGGCGTTGTAAGTTATGCCCTGGGGCATATGTGGTTCTTATGAAAGGGATGCTCGTATAAACTTCAGAGATGAATCATTTGATTGAAAATTGAAAGTTCAAACTTCACTTTTTAATAGTCAAAAGAGATCCAAGGGCAGCTCTCCCCCATGCCTCCTTTTTCTAAACCCATCTGATGGAAATTTTGAGATAGACATTTTTTTAAAAAGAGTTCAAAGGTTAGATAAGAAAAACTCCGTTGTCAATACAATCCCCCAGGGCCCAGGGGAAGGCGGTCTAAGTTATGCCCTAAGGGCCTGTACGGTTCTTATGAAACGGATGTTCGTATAAACTTCATAGAGGGCTCATTCAATTGGAAATTTAAAGTTCTAGTTCAGTTTTTAAAAGTCAAGAGAGTTAAGAGCAACTAGCCTCCCCCCCCGCGCTCTTTTTTCCCCAAACCCAACCGCTACAAATTTTGAGACAGCCAGTTTTTTGGAAATTATCCAAAAATTAATTACAAAAACTCCCCCCAGGGCCCGGGGGATAGGCGTTGTAAGGGTTGTCCTGGGGGCGCATAGGCTATGGTTCTTATGAAAGGAATGCCATTACACTAAAAATAGTGCAAAGGCCAGATAAGAAAAACTCCTGTGTCGACGGAACCCGCCAGGGCCCGGAGGCAGGCGTTATGAGTAATGCTCTAGGGGCATATATACTTCTTATGGAATGGATACTCGTATAAACTTCGGAGAGGGCTCATTTGATTGACAATTGAAATTTCTTGTTCTCTTTTTAAGAGTCAAAAGAGATCGGTCGGCAACTAGCCCCCCCCCTCCTCTACGCCCTAAATGCATCAGATAAAAATTTTGAGATAGACGTTTTGCTAAAAATAGTTCAAAATTCTGATAACAAAAAACTCCGGTGTCGACACAGCCCCCCAGGGCCCGGGGGTAGGCGTTGTAAGTTATACTCTGGGGATATATATGGTTCTTATAGAAGGGATACTCGTATAAACTTCAGAGAGGGATCATTTGATTGAAAATAGAAAGTTCTAGTTCCCTTTTAAAGAGCCAAAAGAGACCGAGCTTAATTAGTCCCCACACGCATTTTTTCCCCAAACCCATCCGATAAAAATTTTGAGATAGCAATTTTGTTAAAAATAGTTCAACCATCAGATAATAAAACTCCGAGGTTGACACAAACCCATTTTTCCACTTTGATATTGTTACTTTGATACCAGTTTTGATACTTTGATGAATATTTGATTTTTTTTTAAGTTCGATTTTGAAATAAGGAATTTTTAAAAACTTGAAATTTTTTGCAATCAAAAACGAACAAAAATTAATTAAAAAAAAACTTTCCGAAAAATAAGTTTTTAAAAGAAAAGTAAAGGCAATTTTAAACTTAAGCTCAGCATATATAAATACCTGTTAAAATTCAAAATCAAAACGACCAGAAATTACTATTAAAGAATAAATGAAACCCAAAACGAACAGAAATTAAATAAACAATAATAGCAAAATATACAAAAAGTATTAACATAAATGAATAAATAGATCTTAAAGCGAGTAATGCTTAGATTGAATATGAAAACCAAGCTTGTAACGAAAAAAGATAGTTTGCTACTGAAGTATAAACGAAACTTAAAACGAACAAAAATTAAATAAAGAATCAATGCAAACCAAAATAGAATGTATATTAATGTGAACGGATAAATAAATATTAGAACGAGTGAAATTTTAATTGAACATACAAATCAAGCTTGGAGCGAACAAAAATTACAACAGACAAGAGTTTGGATCTGACCACCTTCTCTCACTGCAAAATTCTAAAACATAATGAGTCATTGGCGCTTTAATGAAAACCATATGCGTCTTTAAAAGTCTTGGAAAGTATAAACAACATCAAATTGAATATTTGATGTATAATAATACTAACTGTTGGAAGATCCATCAGTTCAAGAATTTATTTCACTGTAATTGTATTTTTATTTTCAATGCTGTAAGAACTGGAAAAAAAAAATATTTTTAATATAATTAGTTTTCAGTTAAGCGCCAATGACGCAGTAGGTTTTTGGTTTTTATTTACAGTTAGGAAAGCATGCAGCATCCAAACACTTGTTTGTAGTGAAACTATATTCGTCTTGAACCGCTTTAAAAAGCGGTTTAAACAACTTTAAACAACTTTAAAAAGAGCTAATAAATTAAACTGAATATTTGATGTATAATAATATTAATTGCTGAAAGCTCATCAGTTCGAAATGTTACTATAATTTTAATGTTTATTTTCAATATTAAGTACAAAAGAAAATATTTGTCATAAAATTGGTTTTCAGTAAAGCGCCAGTGCCGTAGCAGGTTCTAGACTTTTACAGTGAGAGAAGGAGGCGGTATCCAAACTCTTGTTTGTAGTGATTTTTGTTCGTTTCAAGCTTGATTTGCATATTCAATTTAAGGTTCACTCTTTTTAAGATTTATGTATTAACTTAAATTAATATATATTGTATGTTTGTTTGCATTGATTGTTTATTTAACTTCTGTTCGTTTTAAGTTTAATTTATACTTCAATAGGAAAATATATTTTTTCGTTTTAAGCTTGATTTTTATATTCAATCTAAGCATTACTCGTTTTAAGATCTTATTTATTCATTTATATTATTACTTGTTGTATCTTTTTGCTATGATTGTTTATTTAATTTCTGTTCGTTTTGGGTTTCATTCATTCTTTAATAGTAATTTCTGGTCGTTTTGAGTTTGAATTTTAAAAGGTATTTGTATCTTCTGAGCTTAAGTTTAAAATGGCCTTTACTTTTCTTTGAAAAACTTGTTTTTCGAAGTTTTTTTTTATTTAATCATAAAAAGAAACTAAAATGGAAGTCATAAATAGATTTCTTTTCCAGGGGAGAAAGGGAGATATTGTAAAAAAAAAAGTAAAAAAAGAAAAACAGATCTGATTAGGAACTGCCCAGAAATTCAAGGAAGTTTGAAGTATGAGGAGTTGGGCCCAAATTAGCCCCAGCCTTGACCTTAAAAAAATCAAAGCCTATTTATCATAAATAAAAAAAAGAGTGTTAATCCAATTTATGTGCTCTAAACTAAATACTAGATACATTAATTTAAAAAACTTTTTCCACAAAATAAGTTTTTCAAAGAAAAGTAAAGAACTCCATTAAACAAAAAATGAGCAAAAATAAAATCAAATAATCTACCAAGCGTGAAACTACCACAAATCACCATCGATAAATAAATGAAACCCAAAACGAACAGAAATTACAATAATTAACAGAGTCAAACTCAAAACGAGCAGAAATTAACATAAGTTGAGCGCAAAACCCCTATGCCTTCCCAAGGCCAGAACAAAATTTACACTTTACTGAAAAAATATAAATGTTTTTACTTTTATAAATTTAATAAATCAAATAATATTGACATTTTGATTACTAAATATCAGTATATGTATATTAAACTGACAATGCACATTCATTTGTCTATCTCAACATTTTGATTGGGTCTGTTTGGGAAAATGATGGGCGTGGGGGGGCTAGTTGCCCTACAATCACTTTCGACTATTAAAAAGGGCACTAGCCCTTTGAATTTCCAATCGATTGAGCCTTTTTTGAAGTTCAGAAAAATTCAGACGAAAACACACAAAGAAACATTTCAATATTAAAAAATCAATTCATTAAACGCTTTGTAACATCCTAAGAAGGGGCTGGGAAGAGCCAGAATCAATGCACTAGCCTTGACTTAGCAAAAAGCAAAGTGTCTCCCATATTCCCCTTACCACTTCGAATGAGCGGGGGGAGGGGCTTAGAAAGTTGGTAGGGAGCTCATTAAAACGTAAGATCCGTGTGTCCCTTTTAATGAGCAAAAGAGACTGGATGGTGTCCAGCCCCCCCCCCCTGTGTCCTTCTTTTATCCCGCTTGTCCTCATAACCTTTTCATGGCATCGAATTAAAATTTACACATAGCCGTTTTGCTCAAAATAGTCTAAGATCAAATATATTTACCACCAGGTATGATTTTACTCACGCAGCCCAGGGGTAACAACCCTAAATTATGCAAATTTCCCATTGTTTAGAGCAGGGGTGGCCAACCCGCGGCAACGGGCCACATGCGGCCCACCGTAAATATTTTTAGCGTGGCGCGCCACACTTAGCATGGCGCGCCACGCTAAGTGAACCCAAACGAACCTAACGTGAATACAGTTACTTGAAAAAAAGGTTGGTATTGCAAACAAAGACAAATACTTGGACATGCAAACACCAACCCAGTCATGCATATAAATAGAACCAGACACACAAACATAGACAGACATGCACTTTAAAAATTCAAACCAACAAAGACAATTTCTTGGACTTGCAAACACCAACCCAGACATGCAAACAAATAGAATCAGACACATAAACAGAAAAAGACAGACACTTTAGACATTCAAACCAACAAAGACAAATACTTGGACTTGTAAACACCAACCCAGACATGCAAACAAATAGAATCAGACATGTAAACAGAGAAACACAGACACTTTAGACATTCAAACCAACAAAGACAAATTCTTGGACTTGCAAACATCAGCCCAGACATGCATACAAATAGAATCAGACACACAAAACAGAGAAAGACAGACACTTTAGACATTCAAACCAACAAATACAAATACTTGGACTTAAAAACACCAAACCAGACATGCAAACAAATAGAATCAGACAAACAAACAGAGAAATACAGACAATTTAGATATTCAAACCACCAAAGACAAATACTTTTACTTGCAAAAACCAACTCAGACATACAAAAAAATAGAATCAGACATATAAACAGAGAAAGATAGAGACTTTAGATATTTAAACCAACAAAGGCAAATACTTGGACTTACAAACATCAACCCAAACATTAAAAAAAATAGAATCAGACACACAGACAGAGAAACACAGACACTTTAAACATTCAAACCAACAAAGACAAATAGTTGGACTTGCAAACACCAACCAAGACATGTAAACAAAAAGAATCAGCCACATGAACAGAGAAAAACAGACACTTTAGACATTCGAACCAACAAAGACAAATTCTCAGCCTTACAAACACCAATCCAGAAATGCAAACAAATAGAATCAAACACACAATCAGAGAAAGACAGACAATTTAGACATTCAAATCAACAAAGACAAATACCTGGAGTTGCAAACACCAACCCAGACATGCAACCAAAAAGAATCAGACACACAAACAGAGAAAAACAGACACTTTAGACATTCAGACCAACAAAGACAAATTCTTGGACTTTCAAACACCAACCCAGACATGCAAACAAATAGAATCAGAAATACCAACAGAGAAAGACGGACACTTTAGACATTCAAACCACCAAAGAAATATTATTGGATTTGCAAACATAAGCCCAGACATGAAAAAAAATATAATAAAGCACACACAAAGAGAAATACATACAATTTAGACATTCTAACCAACAAACACATATACTTGGACTTGCAAACACCAACCCAGACATGAAAACAAATAGAATCAGACACACAAACAGATAAAGACAGACACTTTAGACATTCAAACCAACAAAGACAAATACTTGGACTTGCAAACACCAATCCCAGACATGCAAAAAAATAGAATCAGACTCACAAACAGATAAAGACAGACACTTTAGACATTCAAACCAGCAAAGACAAATTCTTGGACTTGCAAACATCAACCCAGACATGCAAACAAATAGATTCATACACACAAACAGAGAAATACAGACACTTTAGAGATTCAAACCAACAAAGACAAATACTTGGACTTGCAAACACCAACCCAGACATGCAAACAAATAGAATCAGGCACATAAACAGAGAAAGACAGACACTAGGTAAACCACGACAAAACATTACTGAAATAATCCAACTCTTGCATTTCAATGAAAGAAATTCAAGATGAACTTTGAAAAATCAAAAGAATGTAAAAATCCAAAATGAACTTTGAAAAATCAAGAGAATGTAGCTGTGACAAGGTAAACCACGACAAAACACTACTGAAATATTCCAACTCTTGCATTTCAAGGAAAGAAATCCAAAATGAACTTTGAAAAATCAAGAAAATGTAGCTGTGACAAGGTAGAGCACAATAAAACACTACTGAAGTATTCCGACTCTTACATTTCAATGAAAGAAATCCAAAATGAACTTTGAAAAATCAAGAGAATGTAACTGTGACAAGGTAAACCACGACAAAACACTACTGAATTTAAGTATGTTTCATCTCATTCGAAGACATATAAAAAAAAGTTGAAAAAATATATCATGTTAAAAAAAATAAAATAAAAAAATGGGGAGGGGGGGTGGGCCAAAAAGTTGGAGGGGAGGGGGGCGCCCTTCGAGTTTGGGGATAGGGGATCTTTGGGGGGTTGATGTCTCTGCTGGTTAGGGTTGTTGGTGCTTATGATCCTTGATGGTTCGTACTCACATACACCTTACTACTTGATTTGCAATGATTTCTAAGGTTTGTTCTGAATTTCCTTATTAAAATTCTTTTCTTGCCATCTACATCTCTCTTAGTATCAACTTTTAGTATACTATAACGTTAGACTCTATTTTAAACTGGCAACACTGTTCAAACACCACTTGTGTATTATACAGAACACATCGGAGAGGTAGAGCTAGGTCAACTCGCAATGTCATTCTATCATTATTAACCATTTTCATAGATTTATGTTGTTCCAAATTTATAATAAATAAGGTATGAATTAACAAGCCCTTCGGGGTTACCTTAACTGCTAATCAGTTTAATCCTTTTTTCTCCACCTTCATACAATCCAATTCGCAAATACTATCTAGCTCTGTTTTTTTTCCTATTATTCAAATAAGATCGTTTGTATAGTCCAATTTGCGAATTCCTTATCCCCTTTTTTTTCTCTACCTTCATACGATGCAATCACTAATTAGAATCATTCACGCTCCTATTATTCAAACATTAATTAATATCGTTCATAGAGTTCAATTCGTAAATGCTAAACCCTTTTTTTTGTAGATAGAGTTTTTTTTGGTAAATGATTCAATAGCATATTGGCATCAATTCTAGACATGTTACATTCTTAATCAAACTACTCTCGAGTTAAGGCAATTGTCCAAAAAAATATATCGCTTTTTGCAAGGGGAATCCCCGCTCATACTGCTCGTTTTTTTTTGCAATGTTTAGGAACCAGTTGGGAGTCCCCGCTCGCTTGGAAAGGTACCAAGGAAAGGTAAGCAAATGGCATGTAGTTTCAAAACGTGTTTAATCACTATATAGGTTTTTGCATGCTTTTTTGCAATGTGCACGTGAAACTGTGTGAGGGAGTTCTGATTCTCTTTGAAAAGGTGTAGAGCTTCCATAGAAATGTTTTTCCTGTAGCTTCCATAGAATAGCATGGTAATTCCTATAGCTTCCATAGAAGTATAACTTAGCACTATACTATTATCAATGTATCATGTTATGCTAGTAGTTATAAAAACAGTGAATTACATTCGATCAGCACTTGCGAATCGACAACTTAAGGATTTTCTGAAAAATTAGATTCTGAATACGGTAATGTTGTGTACTTCAGTCGAGTCAGACCAAGTAGGCCTATTATCAATGTATCATGTTATGCTAGTAGTTATAAAAACAGTGAATTACATTCGATCAGCACTTACGAATCAACAACTTAAGGATTTTCTGAAAAATTAGATTCTGAATGCGGTAATGTTGTGTACTTCAGTCGAGTCAGATAGTTAAGTCATGGAAGATTTTTACAGCGATTTTATCAGTTACGAGAAGAAATTGATTTGTTTATGAATGATAAACGACAAAAAATGAATGAGAAAAAAATACCTGCGCCAGAATTAAGAAATGATTAAACCTCATGGTCAATACATTTAATCATATCAGAGCATTTCAGAAAAAAATGTTATTATTTGACTCGTAATGGAAAATTAATAATGCTCACCACTTTCCAATGTTGAAAGAATTTAAGAAATCAAAATGTAACAATTATATCAAATATACAAAAGAAACAAGAAAACTTGCAGATGCTTTTGAAAGCCGGTTCAATAATGTACAGTTGGAAAAAATACACCAAAATTTTTAAAATAGATTCATCTCCTTTTCATGTTGAATACAGTGCAATAATGAATTAAAACGCATGTTTGAAAATTCAGAATCAAAAATCGATTTTTTTTTTACATTTACGTTACAAAAGAAACATTTACGTCACATTTACGTCCAATTTAAGAAATTTGGCACGAAAGTTGTCAGCGCTTTTGGTTCAACTTACACCAAAAGAAATTTGGTTCAACTTACATTTTTTTTTTCGAAAATGAAATTCATCAAACACAAAACACGCTCAAACATAACGGACGCTAACCTGCAATACCAATTGTGATGTGCAAAAACCAAAATTGAGATTGACTTGCAAAATCTAAGTGAAAAAGTGGAGAAATAAATATCGTACTAGTGAAATAAATATTTTTCTATGATTTTATTTTTATATTTCGTTATTTTTTATTGTTAGTATTATATGTTTTACAATGTGCAAGTGGTATCATTATGATTATTATTATTATATTATCTATGTTTATATGTAAAAATAATAGTGAACATAATTAATAAAAATTCATTATTTTTCAATTTTTCACTCCAAAAAATATCTGTCACTCCGAAAATTTGGCACGTTACACCCGTCAGTGGAGTCAAATTGAAGATCATCAAACAGTTCGTGGTAACGAACTGTAAGTAAGGAGCGACCCGGCTCAATGGTAACCGAAACCCTAAAAACCAGAATTTTGATACATCAAAACATCAAATAAATACATCAAAAGAATTAGATTTTAATGCTGATTTCATATATATAAGTTTCATCAAGTTTAGTCTTACCAATCAAAAGTTAAGCGCCTGAGAAAATTCGGCTGATTTTCGGAAAAAGGGAGAAAGATCCCCTAAAAGTTATAGAACCTTAATGAAATTCAGACCATCATATTCGGTGTAACAGAAAACCTCGCTATAGAGGTTTCAAGCTCATATCTACAAAAATGTGGAATTTTGCATTTTTTGCCAGAAGAAAGATCACGGGTGCGTGTTTATTTGTTTGTTTTTTGTTTTGTTTTTTCTTTTTCCCACGGGTGATCGTATCGACCCAGTGGTCCTAGAATATCGTGAGAGGGCTCATTGGAATGGAAATTAAAAGTTCTAGTGCCCTTTTTAAGTGACCAAAAAAAATGGAGGGCAACTAGGCCCCCTCCCACGCTCATTTTTTTCCCAAAGTCACCCGATCAAAATTTTGAGATAGCCATTTTGTTCGGCATGTTCGAAAATATTATAAGTATGTCTTTTAGGATGACTTAATATCCCGAAGTTCACGGATTGGTTCACCCCCTAGTCAATACCTCGCTCTTTAAGACAAAGATTTTTTAGTACTTCCATAGAGCTTTTTATTCTAATTAACGACGTTTGTGATTAAGTAGTCATTTTTAAAGAATTGGAACAATATTCGAACTTTAGCGTAAAGAGCAAGGTATTAACTAGAGGGCGAACCCCCTAAAATACGTATTAAAAATATGTGAATATAGAAGTTCGTTACGTCGGTTAATTCGTAAGTTACGTATATTTATTACTAATAAAAACGTTCGTAAATAAAATTAAACAAGTTTCGAGAAAGCCATTTAACCAAATAAAAGTAAATTAATATGCAAATTTTGTTTTAATTATTCATGTACGGTGATCCAAGATCAAAACCTGCATTTATTCAAAAACATTCAAAAATTAAATAAAAAAAAAACAATTTTTTTAACTGAAAGTAAGGAACGACGTTAAAACTTAAAACGAACAGAAATTATTCCTTATATGAAAGGGGCAGTCCCCTCCTTAACGCCTCGCTCTTTACGCTAAAGTTTGACTTTCTCACAACTCTATTATCAAACAGTTTGTGGTAACTAACTGTAAGTAAGGAGCGACCCGGCTCAATGGTAACCGAGAATTTTGATACTAATAGATACATCAAAAGAATCAGATTTTAATTCTAATTTCAAATATAAAAGTTTCATCAAGTTTAATCTCACCCATCAAAAGTTACACGCCTGAGAAAATTTGGCTGATTTTCGAAAAAAGGGGGAAAGACCCCCTAAAAGTTATAGAACCTTAATGAAAATCACACCATCATATTCATAGTATCAGAGAACTCTACTGTAGAGGTTTCAAGCTCCTATCTACAATAATGTGCAATTTTCCACTTTTTGCCAGAAT
The DNA here is from genome assembly GCF_049724085.1 of Artemia sp. Qi Xiang Cuo. Taxonomy (NCBI): domain Eukaryota; kingdom Metazoa; phylum Arthropoda; class Branchiopoda; order Anostraca; family Artemiidae; genus Artemia; species Artemia sp. Qi Xiang Cuo. The sequence goes on from NC_142800.1 coordinate 71,960,716, forward strand.
AATTATCACAGCTGCGTGTTTATTTGTTTTTTTTTTGTTTTTTTTTTTTCCCCAGGGGTAATCGTAATGACCCAGTGGCCCTAGAATATCATAGGAAGGTTAATTGGAACGTAAATTAAAGTTCTAGTGCCCTTTTTAAGTGACCAAAAAAATGGAGGGCAACTAGGCCCCCTCCCACGCTCATTTTTTTCTCAGTCACCCAATTAAAATTTTGAGATAGTAATTTTGTTCAGCATAGTCAAAAATCTAATAAATGTCTTTTAGGATGACTTAATCCCCCAGAGTTCCCAGGGGAAGGGCTGCAAGTTTTGAACTGTGCCCATTGCTTACATATTGCATTGGTTATTGGGAAGTATAGACATTTTCAGGAAGTATTTTTTTCTGGTTGGAGGGAGGGGGGCTGGAGGAGGGGGTTACTCAGGAGAATCTTTCCGTGGAGGATGTTTCATTGGGGTAAGGGATATTTCTATGAAGGGTACACCAGATTTCCCAGCACTATTTAAAAAAGATCAGAAATTAAATTTAAAAGACAACAAGTTTTTTCAACTGAAAGTAAGAAGAAATATTAGAACTTAAACTAATAATAAATTATAACGTTTATGAGGTGGCTGTCGCCCAAGGCCATACCTCGCGCGTTAAGCGCCAGTTTTTTTTTATGCTTTAAAAAGATCTATATATTATAATTAAACGGTCTTTGTGATTCAGGGGTTTGTGAATTAAATTTTTTTTACTTGTAACGTGAAGAGCGTGGTATTGACTAAGGGGAGAACCCCCTCATATACGTAATAATATATACGTAATAAAAAAAACAATAAAAAAAAAACAAGCGATACGGCACAATAGTAATCAAAACTTTTAAAAACGGAATTTTGATGTCAATAAATATATCAAAAGAATGGGCTTATAATAATACTGATTTTAAATATATAAATTTTATTAAGTTTAGTATTACTCATCAAAGGCTACGAGCCTGAGAAAATTTACCTGATTTTTTAAAGAGGGGGGAAACATCCCCTACAAGTGAAAATTTTTTAGTTAAAATCACACCGTCAGATTCAGCGTATCAGAAAACCCAATTACATAGGTTTCAAGCTCATATCTGCAAAAATCTGCAACTTTGATTTTTTGCCAGAAGAAAAATATACGAATATAGAAGTTCGTTACGTAAGTTAATCTGTAAATTACGTCAGAACCAAATTTAGAGACAGCCATTTAGCAAAAGAAAAGTAAAAGTTTTATGCAAATTTCGTTTACTTATTCAATGACGGCGAGCCAAAATAAAAGCTGCATTAACTAAAAAACGATCAGAAATTAAATAAAAAAAACAAGTTTTTTAAACTGAAAGTAAGGAGCGACATTAAAACTTAAAACGAACAGAAATTTTTTCGTATATGAAAGGGGCTGTCCCTTCCTCAACGCCTCGCTCTTTACGCTAAAGTTTGACTCTGTCTCACAACTTTATTTTTTTTAAACAATAAAAAAATTTAGCGTAAAGAGCGAGGCATTGAGGAGGGGACAGCCCCTTTCATATGCGGAATAATTTCTGTTCGTCTTAAGTTTTAATGTCGCTCCTTACTTTTAGTTTAAAAAACTTGTTTTTTTATTTAATCAATATCAGAGTCGGTGAACAAATTCTTGTACTTGGCTGTTCCGGAATTCGAAAACTGGGATATTCCTTTTCATCGGGTCCTTCATTCCAATCCAGTTGGCAGAAGGTGTACAGTTGTATGTGGACTGATGTGTCACATAATATTTATCGAAGCCAGTTAACGACTTGCTGTGAGTTTGAGGAGAAATAGGTCTGGTTGAAAAAATGATTTACAAATTGAAACATTGATCTAGATGGCATCAACCTGGCAGTTGCGGATGAATCTAATGCTATAGGTAGCTGTTAGCAGGACCTCTTGTAATCATCAGCCACATATATAGCTGCTGCTGTTGCTGTGCACATTGGTTCTCTTTATGGTGATCATTATTTTGTCAAAACAAGAACAACCACAGCACAGGTGGCTGATGTTGCTAAAATGGTATAATCAGGTACGAGGTTCATCCGAAAGGCATAAATAAGGTTAATCATTTTCTGTTGTCACAAATGACTTTTTTGGTCCTTGAGAAGTCTTGAAAGTCTTTGGAAAACCCGCATAAACGACCCCACTTGTTGAGTAACATTAACGCAATTACTATTCAGGGCCCAGGAGGGAATCTTAAATATTCCAAAATGTTTGAACACTTATTAAAATAACTTATCCCTATTCAATTATTATTTACCATGCCACACATTTGAATATATAAACACGGACACAGAAAGAAGGAAATATCTTAAACCAGAATGTCAATAATCACCAGCCACCTTCAATGCAAACACAGCGTTAAAAATATTCATTTCTTCCAAATCAAGCTCCAAAAATTAAGTAGGTTTGACCCAAACTTCGATATTATGGCCAAATGACCCAAGTATCAAATAGTTCATGGTAGCAAAATGTAAGTAAGGAACACCTCGGGATAAAAGTCACCGGAACTCTAAAAATGTGGAATTTTGATAACATTTCTGACAAAAAAGATTGGCTTTGATATTTATTCTAAATGTATAAAATTCATAAAGTTTAAAGTAACGCGTCAAAAGTTGCGGGTCCGAGACGATGTACTAGATTTTTGACATCAGTAGTAAGTTATATAAAGCTTTCAAACTTACGTGAAAACTAACATTGAATTGCATAAGAAAAGCCATGCCTGAGACACTACACTTAGATGTGAACATTCTACAAAACAGGCAAGGTTTTTGTTATTGAGAAGAATTGCAGAAGATTGTGTTGTTTGACGTAGACATTTTTTAGGAGCCAATGGAAGATTGCCTTAACTCGAGAGTAGTTTGCAATTAAAAAATTGAATACTGCAATCGGAATTGTTTATTGACATTTGCAAAAAAGGGGTAAGAGATTTACAGAATGGAGTGTAACTAGACAGTAGATGGTTATTAAAAAATTGGATGCTACAATCAGAATTGTTTGATTGACATTTGCAAAAAAGGGACAAGGGATTTGCGAATTGAATTGTATGAAGGTGAAAAAAAAAGAAAAAAAAGGGTTAAACTGATTATTAGTTAAGGTAACCCCTCGGAGTTGTTAACTCAGGCAATTTGTTATAAATCTGAGACAACATCAATCTATGAAAATGGTTAATGATGATAGAGTGACATTGTGAGTTGACCTAGCTTTACCTCTCCGATGTGTTCTGTATAATACATAAGTTGTGTTTGAACAGTGTTGTCAGTTTAAAATAGGATCCAACATTATAGTATACTAAAAATTTGATACTAAGAGAGATGTAGATGGCAAGAAAATAATTTTAATAAAGAAATTCAGAACAAACCTTAGAAATCCTTGCAAATCAAGTAGTACGGTGTATGTGATTACAAACCATCAAGGATCATAAGCACCAATGACCCTAACCAGCAGAGACATCAACCCCCCAAAGGTCCCCGATCCTCAAACTCGAAGGGTGCCCCCTCCCCTCCAACTTTTTGGCCCCCTCCCCTCCAACTTTTTGGCCCCCTCCCCCCATTTTTTTTTATTTTTTTTTATTTTTTTTTGCAATTTACATTTTTATTATAACAAGTATCATTCATTAAGATAGTAGCTTTCAAATGTGAAAATTAAGTACATTTTTTGATAGAAAAAAAAAATATTTCTGTAAAATCTGAGTTAATAAGGTTTTTTGACCGTAAACTCTAGTTTTTTGTAAGAAAATTATGGAAAATACAATTTTCTGGTTCAAATGTGAAACTTAAGTTCATTTTTTGGATCGAAAAATAAAACTATTTCCGCAAAATCTGAGCTAATAAGGATTTTTGACAGTAAACTCTAGTTTTTTGTAAGAAAATTATGGAAAATACAATTCTATGGTTCAAATGTGAAACTTAAGTCCATTTAAGGATCGAAAAATAAAACTATTTCCGTAAAATCTGAGCTAATGAGGGTTTTTGACCGTAAACTCTAGTTTTTTGTAAGAAAATTATGGAAAATACAATTCTCTGGTTCAAATTTGAAAATTAAGTCAATTTTTGGATACTCATAATGATGAGGACTGATGGTTCTAATTCAATATTTTTTTTCATAAAAACAAACTATTTTTTTTAAACTTCGAAATTAGTCAACTTTATTTATTTTTTATCTTTTTTTTGTACGTATCTAAAAATGACAAAATATCTTTCTTGAATTCACCTCTTGGATACACAATACAGAAATTATAAAAAAATATTTGTAATTTCCAGACTTCATTTAGATGCAATAGATACCGAGAGTTCAATGACTCCTCCCCGCAATGAATTCCAAGGGTTTTTTGACTCCTCCCCACAATGAATTCAGATGGTTTTAGAAGTCATCCCCATATCCATAACTCCGTTCAACCTTGAGCGAAGATATAAAAGTTTGATGATGTATTTCTCTACCTAACAACTACATTAATAGCTCCAAAGATGATAGAACTGTATGACACAGAATTTAATGGTTTGAAAAATACAATTCTCTGGTTCAAATGTTAAACGTAAGTCCCTTTTTGGACCGAAAAATATAACTTTTACTTTAAAATCTTAGATAATTAAGGTTTTTGACCCTAAACTATAGTTTTTTTGTAACATTGTAATAGAAAATACTATTCTTTGCTTCAAGTATGAAACCTTAGCCCATTTATGTATCGAAAACCTAAAATATTTCCGTAAAATTTAAGCTAATAAGGGTGTTGACCGTAAACTATAGTATTTTGTAAGAAAATTATGGAAAATACAATTCTCTGGTTCAAATGTGAAACTTAAGTCCATTTATGGATCGAAAAATAAAACTATTTCCGTAAAATCTGTACTAATTAGGGTTTTTGACCGTAAACTATAGTTTTTTGTAAGAAAATTATGGAAAATACAATTCTCTGGTTCAAATGTGAAACTTAAGTCCATTTTTGGATCGAAAAAAAAAAACTATTTCTGTAAAATCTGAGCTAATAAGGGTTTTTGACCGTAAACTATAGTTTTTTGTAAGAAAATTATGCAAAATATAATTATCTGCTTCAAATGTGAAACTTAAGTCCATTTTTGAATCGAAAAAATAAACTATTACTGTAAAATCTGAGCTAATAAGTGTTTTTTACAGTAAACTCTAGTTTGTTGTAAGAAAATTATGGAAAATAAAATTATTTGGTTCAAATGTGCAACTTAAGTCCATTTTTGGATTGAAAAATAAAACTATTTCCGTAAAATCTGAGTTAATAAGGGTTTTTGATTGTAAACTCTAGTTTTTTTGTAAAAAAATTATGAGAAATACAATTTGTTGTCCTATAGGTGACACTTAACTCCATTTTTGGATCGAAATATAAAACTATTTCTGTAAAGTCTGAGTTAATAAGGGTTTTTGACCGTAAACTCTAGTTTTTTGTAAGAAAATTATGGAAAATACAATTCTCTGGTTCAAATGTGAAACTTAAGTTCATTTATGGATCGAAAAATAAAACTATTTCCGTAAAATCTGAGCTAATAAGGGTTTTTGACCGTAAACTCGTTTTTTTTATAAGAAAATTATGGAAAATACAATTCTCTGATTCAAATGTGAAACTTAGTCTATTTTTGGATCGAAAAAATACTATTTCCGTAAAATCTGAGCTAATAAGGGTTTTTGACCGTAAACTCTAGTTTTTTGTAAGAAAATTATGGAAACTACAATTCTCTGATTCAAATATGAAACTTAAGTCCAGTTTTGGATACTCATAATGATGAGGACTGATGGTTCTAATTCAATATTTTTTTCATAAAAACAAACTATTTTTTTTAAACTTTGAAATTATTCAACTTTATTTATTTTTTATCTTTTTTTTGTACGTATCTTAAAAATTACATAACATTTTTCTTGAATTCACCTCTTGGATACACAATACAGAAATTATAAAAAAAAATGTAATTTACAGTCTTGATTTGCATGCAATAGATACCGAGAGTTCTATGACTCCTCCCCGCAGTGAATTCTAAGGGTTTTATGACTCCTCTCCACAATGAATTCAGTTGGTTTTAGAAGTCATACCCATAGACATAACTCCGTTCAACCTTGAGCGAAGATATAAAAGTTTGATGATGTATTTCTCTACTTAACAACTACATTAATAGCTTCCAAGATGATAGGACTGTATGACACAGAATTTATTGTTTTGAAAAATACAATTCTCTGCTTCAAATGTGAAACTTAAGTCCAGTTTTGGATACTCTTAATGATGAGGACTGATGGTTCTAATTCAATATTTTTTTTCATAAAAACAAACTATTTTTTTTTAACTTCGAAATTATTCAACTTTATTTATTTTTTATCTTTTTTTTACGTATCTTAAAATGACAAAATATCTTTCTTTAATTCACCTCTTGGATACACAATACAGAAATTATAAAATAAATTATAATTTCCAGACTTCATTTGCATGCAATAGATACCGAGAGTTCTATGACTCCTCCCTGCAATGAATTCTAAGGGTTTTATGACTCCTCCCCAAAATGAATTCAGATGGTTTTAGAAGTCATCCCCATAGCCATAACTCCGTTCAACCTTGAGCAAAGATATAAAAGTTTGATGATGTATTTCTCTACCTAACAACTACATTAATAGCTTCCAAGATGATAGGACTGTATGACACAGAATTTATCGGTTTGAAAAAATCATCTTCTGGTGTTATTTTTGAATGTGCATTTTTTTATTGTCAATGGAACTCGAAGAAATTGACTGTTATCGTTGGATAGTGAACTATAACATATTTGAGTATGATAAAAGATTGTGGAGTACTACATTACATCGTATAAACAGACTGGGATTCTACGATAGAGCGATTACACCACTTAATAATAGTGGTCAGGAACTGGGAAATGTCCAGGAGGAAGTCAGTGACATTTGCAGCTTTTCGGAGGTTGAAGCACTACGTAAAGGGTAATGTACCTACAGATAAAGTTTTAATCCAAAAGTGTGACCCTAGGATTCCACTTTTCAATCTAGAAGAATTTAAGTGTCCTAAATTTGAAGGGGTTTATCACCATCCTGAAGACGAGGTCAGGTTCTTCGCCCAGTGGATACCTAAGGACATACCTGATCGTAATAAATGCATAAGACATGGTATAAACTATTCTATATCATGGGACCATCGTTTCTGGATGTTTAAGAGTGAACGTGTCTATGACTATGTATAATAATATATTTTTGTATTAATATTCTACATAGCGTTATTTCATTAAAAATATATTATGCATTACATTGTTATGTGTTCATTATTTTTAGAGTAAGCTAGCATATCAAAAGTTTAGAATGTATTAAAACATTGGAGATGTGAGAAAAGCAATTTGCATACATCTATTGTCAGACACATGGAATAATATTGACAAAATCTAGGCATCAGAATGAATAAATTCTTTATCAATATCTGTTGTTGGATTTGTCATTATGTCATTATGAGAAAACTGTAAGTAAGTAGGAATTAAGTAAGTAAGTAACAAACTCTTTCTTGAATTCACCTCTTGGATACACAATACAGAAATTTTATTATAGGAAATTATGAAAAAAAAATTGAAGAAACTCTTTATTAACATTCATTATCGATTGAAGTCGCTTCCTAGACAGACAATAGAACAAATCACAAAATCAAGTATAAGGGTGATTAAATTCTATATCAGCATCCATTTCTCGCATTCATAGGAAAAATTGGACAACATCTAAGTGTTAGAGTGAATAAATTTTATTTATCAACATCTTTTGTCAGATACATCGAATAAAATTGACAGAATCTAAGTGTCAGAGTATATATTTTTTTTTTATCAACATCCTTTGTCAGATCAAATAAAATTGACAAAATCTAAATTTTAGAATGAATAAAATATTAAATGCAAATTCATTTTGATTTTCAAATTCGTTCATTTTTATAGAAACTGCAATAGTTTCCCAGGAAGCATCTTTCAGCGTGTTTTAAGTTTAAAAGAAAAGCATTGAATGGAAACTCATTTTGATTTTGAGGTTGGGTAAAAATTTAGTCATTTTTATAGAAACTGCAATAGTTTCACAAGAACTATCTTTCAACGTGTTTTAAGTTTAAATGAAAAGTATTCAATGAAAATTAAACTTGATTTTGATGGTGGATAAAAATCCATCCATTCTTATAGAAACTGCAATAGTTTCACGGGAAACATCTTATGATTTAATACATGCAATAAACTAGCTAGTGTCGATAACCGGACAATTCTTTTTTCTCTTTTTTATCACAAACAATTTTCAATGTGTCCAAGGCCGAACAATTTCTTCATAAATTCCACTATTTAATGCCCCTCTCCGGCCCGCCCCGTCCCCCCCTGACCGCCGCAGCGGGCCCCGTGGTGCTTCCCGGCCCGCAGAGGGCCCCCCTGCGGCGATGGGAATAACACGCGCGATGGGAATAACATGCGCGGGGTTACGTGCGCGCACGTAACCCCGTCTAAATTTTTTTTTTCATAATTTCCTGAATTAAATTTCTGTATTGTGTATCTAAGAGGTGAATTCAAGAAAGAGTTTGTTACTTACTTACCTACTTACTCACTTACTTACTTACAATTTTTTCATAATGACATATCCAAGAACGGATGTTGATAAAGAATTTATTCATTCTGATACCTAGATTTTGTCAATGTTATTCCCATCGCCGCAGTGGGGCCCGCTGCGGGCCGGGAAGCACCACGGGGCCCGCTGCGGCGGTCAGGGGGGGGGGGGCGGGGGGGGCCCGGAGAGGGGCATTAAATAGTGGAATTTATGAAGAAATTTCTCTGCCTTGGACACATTAAAAATTGTTTGTGATAAAAAAGAGAAAAAAGAATTGTCCGGTTATCGACACTAGCTAGTTTATTGCATGTATTAAATCAGAAGATGTTTCCCGTGAAACTATTGCAGTTTCTACAAGAATGAATGGATTTTTATCCAACATCAAAATCAAGTTTAATTTTCATTGAATACTTTTCATTTAAACTTAAAACACGTTGAAAGATAGTTCTTGTGAAACTATTGCAGTTTCTATAAAAATGACTAAATTTTTACCCAACATCAAAATCAAAATGAGTTTCCATTCAATGCTTTTCTTTTAAACTTAAAACACGCTGAAAGATGCTTCCTGGGAAACTATTGCAGTTTCTATAAAAATGAACGAAATTCAAAATCAAAATGAATTTGCATTTAATATTTTATTCATTCTAAAATTTTGATTTTGTCAATTTTATTTGATGTATCTGACAAAAGATGTTGAAAAAAAAAATTATTAACTCTGACACTTAGATTCTGTCAATTTTATTCGATGTATCTGACAAAAGATGTTGATAAATAAAATTTTTTCACTCTAACAATTAGATTTTGTCAACTTTTTCCTATGTATGCGAGAAATGGATGTTGATATAGAATTTAATCACTCTTATACTTAGATTTTGTGAAATTGTTGTATTGTCTGTCTAGGAAGCGACTTCAATCGATAATGAATGTTAATAGAGTTTCTTCCATTTTTTTTCATAATTTCCTATAATAAAATTTCTGTATTGTGTATCCAAGAGGTGAATTCAAGAAAGAGTTTGTTACTTACTTACTTACTTAATTCTTACTTACTTACAATTTTCTCACAATGACATATCCAACAACGGATGTTGATAAAGAATTTATTCATTCTGATACCTAGATTTTGTCAATGTTATCCCATGTGTCTGACAATAGATGTATGCAAATTCCTTTTCTCACATCCCCAATGTTTTAATAGACATTCTAAACTTTTGATATGCTAGCTTACTCTAAAAATAATGAACACATAACAATGTAATGCATAATATATTTTTAATGAAATAATGCTATGTAGAATATTAATACAAAAATATATTATGATACATAGTCATAGACAAGTTCACTCTTAAACATCCAGAAACGATGGGTCCCATGATATAGAATAGTTTTTACCATGTCTTATGCATTTATCACGATCAGGTATGTCCTTAGGTATCCACTGCGCGAAGAACCTGACCTCGTCTTCAGGATGGTGATAAACCCCTTCAAATTTAGGACACTTAAATTCTTCTAGATTGAAAAGTGGAATCCTAGGGTCACAATTTTGGATTAAAACTTTATCTGTAGGTACATTACCCTTTACGTAGTGCTTCAACCCCGAAAAAGCTGAAAATGTCACTGACTTCCTCCTGGACATTTCCCAGTTCCTGACCACTATTATTAAGTGATGTAATCACTCCATCGTAGAATCCCAGTCTGTTTATAAGATGTAATGTAGTACTCCACAAGCTTTTATCATACTCAAACATGTTATGGTTCAGTATCCAATGATAACAGTCAATTTCTTCGAGTTCCGTTGACAATAATAAAAATGCATATTCAAATATAACACCACAAGATGATTTTTTCAAACCGATAAATTCTGTGTCATACAGTCCTATCATCTTGGAAGCTATTAATGTAGTTGTTAGGTAGAGAAATACATCATCAAACTTTTATATCTTTGCTCAAGGTTGAACGAAGTTATGGCTATGAGGATGACTTCTAAAACCGTCTGAATTCATTTTGGGGAGGGAGTTATAAAACCCTTGGAATTCATTGTAGAGAGAAGTCATAGTACTCTCGGTATCTATTGCATGCAAAATGAAGTCTGGAAATTGCAAAATTTATTTTTTAATTTCCGTATTTCGTATCCAAGAGGGGAATTTAAGAAATATATTTCGTCATATTAACAAAATTACAAAAAAAAGATAAAAAAAATAGAGTTGAATAATTCCGAAGTTTAAAAAAAATTGGTTTTTTTTATGTAAAAAATATTGATTAGAACCATTAGTTCGCATCATTAAGAGTATCCAAAACTGGACTTATGTTTCACATTTGAACTAGAGAATTGTATTTTTCAAACCAATAAATTCTGTGTCATACAGTCCTATCATCTTGGAAGCTATTAATGTAGTTGTTAAGAAGAGAAGTACATCATCAAACTTTTACATTTTTGCTCATATTTGAACGAAGTTATGGCTATGAGGATGACTTCTAAAACCATCTGAATTCAGTTTGGCGAGGAGTTAAAACACCCTTGGAATTCATTGCAGGGGGGAGTCATAGTACTCTTGGTATCTATTGCATGCAGATGAAGTCTGGAAATTACAAATTTTATTTTATAATTTCTGTATTGTGTATCCAAGAGGTGAATTCAAGAAAGATATTTTGTCATTTTAAGATACGTACAAAAAAAATGAAAAATAAATAAAGTTGAATAATTTCGAAGTTTAAAAAAAATTGTTTTTTTTTATGAAAAAAATATTGAATTAGAACCATCAGTCCTCCTCATTAAGAGTATCCAAAACTTGACTTAAGTTTCACATTTTAACCAGAGGATTGTGTTTTCCATACTTTTCTTACGAAATACTAGAGTTTACGGTCAAAAACCCTTATTAGCTCAGATTTTACGTAAATAGTTTATTTTTTCGATCCAAAAATAGACTTAAGTTTCACATTTGAATCAGAGAATTGCATTTTCCATAATTTTCTTATAAAAAAACTAGAGTTTACGGTCAAAAACACTTATTAGCTCAGATTTTACGGAAATAGTTTTATTTTTCGATCCATAAATGGACTTAAGTTTCACATTTGAACCAGAGAATTGTATTTTCCACAATTTTCTTACAAAAAACTGGAGTTTACTGTCAAAAACCCTTATTAACTCAGATTTTACAGAAATAGTTTTATTTTTCGATCCAAAAAAGGACTTAAGTTTCACCTATGAGCCAACGAATTGTATTTTCCATAATTTTCTTACAAAAAAACTAGAGTTTACAGTCAAAAACCCTTATTAGCTCAGATTTTACGGAAATAGTTTTATTTTTCGATCCAAAAATGGAGTTAAGTTTCACATTTGAACCAGAGAATTGTATTTTCCATAATTTTCTTACAAAAAACTAGAGTTTACGGTCAAAAACCCTTATTAGATCAGATTTTACAGAAATAGTTTATTTTTTCGATCCAAAAATGGACTTAAGTTTCACATTTGAACAAGAGAATTGTATTTTCGATAATTTTCTTATAATAAACTAGAGTTTACTGTCAAAAACCCTTATTAGCTCATATTTTACGGAAATAGTTTTTTTTAGATCCATAAAGTGATTTAAGTTTCACATTTGAACGAGAAAATTGCATTTCCCAAAATTTTCTGACAAAAAACTATAGTTTTCGGTCAAACACCCTTATTGGCTCAGATTTTACAGAAAAAGTTAATTTTTTCGATTAAAAAATAGACTTAAGTTTCACATTTTAACCAGAGAATTGTATTTTCCATAGTTTTCTTACAAAAAATTATAGTTTATGGTAAAAAAGTCTAATTAGCTCATATTTTATGGAAATAGTTTTATTTTTCGATCCATAAATGGACTTAAGTTTCGCATTTGAAGCAGAGAATTGTATTTTCCATAATTTTCTTACAAAAAACTATAGTTTACGGTCAAAAACCCTAATTAGCTCAGATTTTACGGAAATAGTTTTATTTTTCGATCCATAAATAGACTTAAGTTTTACATTTGAACCAGAGAATTGTATTTTCCATAATTTTCTTACAAAAAACTAGTTTACGGTCAAAAACCCTTATTAGTTCAGATTTTACGTAAATAGTTTTATTTTTCGATCCATAAATGAACTTAAGTTTCACATTTGAAGCAGAGAATTGTATTTTTCAAACCGTTAAATTCTGTGTCATACAGTCCTATCATCTTGGAAGCTATTAATGTAGTTGTTAAGTAGAGAAATACATCATCAAACTTTTATATTTTCGCTCAAGGTTGAACGGAGTTATGGCTATGGGGATGACTTCTAAAACCATCTGAATTCATTGTGGGGAGGAGTCATAAAACCCTTAGAATTCATTGCGGGGAGGAGTCATAAAACTCTCGGTATCTATCGCATGAAAATGAAGTCTGGAAATTACAATTTTTTTTTATTTCTGTATTGTGTAACCAAGAGGTGAATTCAAGACAGATATTTTGTCATTTTAAGATATGTACAAAAAAAGATAAAAAATTAATAAAGTTGAATAATTCCGAAGTTTAAAAAAATAGTTTGTTTTTATAAAAAAAAATATTGAATTAGAACCATCAGTCCTCATCATTAAGAGTATCCAAAACTGGACTTCAGTTTCACATTTGAACCAGAGAATTGTATTTTCCATAATTTTCTTACAAAAAACTAGAGTTTACGGTCAAAAACCCTTATTAGCTCATATTTTACGGAAATAGTTTACATTTGAAACCAGAGAATTGTATTTTCCATAATTTTCTTACAAAAAACTAGAATTTACGGTCAAAAACCCTTATTAACTCAGATTTTACAGAAATAGTTTTATTTTTCGATCCAAAAAAGGACTTAAGTTTCACCTATAAGCCAAGGAATTGTATTTTCCATAATTTTCTTACAAAAAAATAGAGTTTACAGTCAAAAACCCTTATTAGCTCAGATTTTACGGAAATAGTTTTATTTTTCGATCCAAAAATGGAGTTAAGTTTCACATTTGAACCAGAGAATTGTATTTTCCATAATTTTCTTATAAAAAACTAGAGTTTACGGTCAAAAACCCTTATTAGCTCAGATTTTACAGAAATAGTTTATTTTTTCGATCCAAAAATGGACTTAAGTTTCACATCTGAACCAGATAATTGTATTTTCCATAATTTTCTGACAAAAAACTAGAGTTTACGGTCAAAAACCCTTATTAGCTCAGATTTTACAGAAATAGTTTCTTTTCGATCCAAAAATTGACTTAAGTTTTACATTTGAACCAGAGAATTGTATTTTCCATAGTTTTCCTACAAAAAACTAGTTTACGGTCAAAAACCCTTATTAGCTCAGATTTTACAGAAATAGTTTTTTTTTTCGATCCAAAAATGGACTTAAGTTTCACATTTGAACCAGAGAATTGTATTTTCCATAATTTTATTACAAAAAACTAGAGTTTACGGTCAAAAACCCTTATTAGCTCAGATTTTACAGAAATAGTTTTTTTTTTCGATCCAAAAATGGACTTAAGTTTCACATTTGAACCAGAGAATTGTATTTTCCATAATTTTCTTACAAAAACTAGAATTTACGGTCAAAAACCTTAATTAGCTCAGATTTTATGGAAATAGTTTTATTTTTCGATCGAATAATAGACTTGAATTTCGCATTTGAACCAGAGAGATTGTATTTTCCATAATTTTCTTACAAAAAACTATAGTTTACGGTCAAAAACGCTAATTATCTCAGATTTTACGGAAATAGTTTTATTTTTTGATTCAAAAATGGACTTGAGTTTCACATTTTAAGCTGAGAATTGTATTTTCCATAATTTTCTTACAAAAAAACTAGTGTTTACGTTCAAAAACCCTTATTAGCTTAGATTTTATGGAAATATTTTTGTTTTTCGATCCATAAATGGACTTAAGTTTCACATTTGAACCAGAGAATTGTATTTTTCAAACCATTAAATTCTGTGTGATACAGTTCTATCATCTTGGAAGCTATTAATGTAGTTGTTAAGTAGAGAAGTACATCATCAAATTTTTATATCTTCGCTCAAGGTTGAACGGAGTTATGGATATGGGGATGACTTCTAAAACCATCTGAATTCATTGTGGGGAGGAGTCATAAAACCCTTAGAATTCATTGCGGGGAGGAGTCATAGAACTCTCGGTATCTATTGCATGAAAATGAAGTCTGAAAACTACAAATATTTTTTTTATAATTTCTGTATTGTGCATCCAAGAGGTGAATTCAAGAAAGATATTTTGTCATTTTAAGATACGTACAAAAAAAAATAAAAATAAATAAAGTTGAATAATTTCGAAGTTTAAAAAAAACAATAGTTTGTTTTTATGAAAAAAATATTGCATTAGAACCATCAGTCCTCATCATTAAGAGTATCCAAAACTGGACTTAAGTTTCAGATTTGAACCAGAGAATTGTATTGTTTCATAATTTTCTTATTAAAAACTAGAGTTTACGGTCAAAAACCCTTATTAGCTCAGATTTTGCGGAAATAGTTTTATTTTTCGATCCAAAAAATGAACTTAAGTTTCACATTTGAACCAGAGAATTGTATTTTCCATACTTTTCTTACAAAAAACTAGTGTTTAAGGTCAAAAACCCTTACTAACTCTGATTTTACATAAAGATTTTATTTTTCGATCAAGAACTGGACTAAATTTTCATATTTCAATGATAAGATCGTAATTAATTATACTTGTTATCAGAAAAAATATCAATTGCCAAAAAAAAAAAACAAAAAAATGGGGGGAGGGGGCCAAAAAGTGGGCGGGGAGGGGCACCCTTCGAGTTTGAGGATAGGGGACCTTTGGGGGGTTGATGTCTCTGCTGGTTAGGTTCATTGGTGCTTATGATCCTTGATGGTTCGTACTCACATACACCTTACTACTTCATTTGCAAGGATTTCTAAGGTTTGTTCTGAATTTCTTTATTAAAATTATTTTCTTGCCATCTACATCTCTCTTAGTATCAAATTTTTAGTATACTATAATGTTGGACCCTATTTTAAACTGACAACACTGTTCAAACACAACTTGTGTATTATACAGAACACATCGGAGAGGTAAAGCTAGGTCAATTCACAATGTCACTCTATCATCATTAACCATTTTCATAGATTGATGTTGTCTCAAATTTATAACAAATATCCTGAGTTAACAACTCCGAGGGGTTACCTTAACTAATAATCAGTTTAACCCTTTTTTTTCTTTTTTTTTCACCTTCATACAATTCAATTCGCAAATCCCTTGTCCCTTTTTTGAAAATTTCAATTACACAATTCTGATTGTAGCGTCCAATTTTTTAATAACAACTACTGTCTAGGTACAAACAAATCTGTAAATCTCTAACCCCTTTTTTGCAAATTTCAATCAAATAATTACGATTGCAATATTCAACTTTTTAATTAAAAAATACTCTCGAATTAAGGTAATCTTCCATTGGCTCTAAAAAATGTTTACGTCATACGGTAGATTCATTGTGCAATTCCTATCAATAACAAAAAACCTTGCCAGCTTTGTAAAATGTTCACGTGTAAGTGTAGTGTCTCAGGCATGGGTTTTCTTATGCAATTCAATGTAAGTTTTCATGTAAGTTTGAAAGCTTTATATAACTTACTACTGACATCCTATCTACAATATGAGGAATTTTCCAAGGCCGTATCCCGGGGGGGGGGTTTACCCGGTTTGAACCCCCTCCCCCCCGAAATTTTTGACCGAGTCGAAAATAAGTCAAAAATTAGTAAAACCTAAGTAAAAATCAGTATAATTAGTCGAAAACTGAGTCAAAAATAAGTACCCCCCCCGAAAAATTAAAAAATTAGTAACCCCCCCCCCCCCCGAAAAAAATACTGGATCTGCCCTTGGAATTTTCCTCTTTTTTCTCAAGGAGAAAGACTACGGATTCTCATTTTATCATTTTTGCTTACTGGGAAAAGAAAATGGTCTCAACTATTTTTTTCTTATTTTTTATTTATTTATGTAGCCTACTGTTCAAAGTTGTAAAGGCTGTACGATAAAAATTCAAACATTAAAAATTCCTTTAAATGTTCTTGAAAACTTGACAAAAGTGAGAGTTAAGACAACTTAAATCGAAGAAATAATACACCAGACAATCCATAAAGGGTTCATTTTACCCACAGTTTCAAACTTTAGCCACTTTCAGATCTAAGGAGAGTACCACGTGATGTATGTATAATACGAATACTCGGTAAGACTAAAGAAACTACAAAAAACCACAAACTTAGACTTGGAAATAGGTCCCGAACCGATACCGATATATCGGTAGCGTAACGATACAATATCGATATAATTTGCCGATAAATTCTCCTCCGGAAAGAAAACTACCTAAAGTTTAAACCCTCCATTCTCTGCCCATATTCATACTCACATGTTCCTCCCTGGTCATAATAAATAAGTTTCAGTCCAGAAATTTAACCGATATTTTCTACTTCATTTTTCGTCAATGTCATAACTTAATACTGCTTAAAAAAAACAATTATTCCCAAGTAAGATTAGAAACCTCTTCGAATACTGAACCATCCCTACCATAGAATAAATACATGACTTAGAAATCAGAGTTGAGGTAACGAACTGTAAGTAAGGAGCGACCCGGCTCAATAGTAACCAAAACTCTAAAAAACTGAATTTCGATACCAATAGTTACATCAAAAGAATCAGATTTGTTTGCTGATTTCAAATATATAAGTTTCATCAAGTTTAAGGCTACCCGGCAAAAGTTAAGCGCCTGAGAAAATTTGCCTGATTTTCGAAAAAAGGGGGAAACACCCCTAAAAGTCATAGAGCCTTAATGAAAATCACACCATCTGATTCAGCGTATCAGAAAACCCTACTGTAGAGGTTTCAAGTTCCTGTCTGTAAAAATGTGGAATTTTGTATTTTTTGCCAGAAGAAAGATCACGGATGCGTGTTTATTTGTTCTTTTTTTTCCCAGGGGTGATCGTGTCGACCAAGTGGTCCTATAATATCGTGGAAGGGCTCATTCGAACGGAAATTAAAAGTTCTAGTGCCCTTTTAAGTGAACAAAAAATGGAGGGCAACTAAGCCCCCTCCCACGCTCATTTTTCCCCAGAGTCACCCGATCAAAATTTTGATATAGCCATTTTGTTCAGCATGGTTGAAAATATAATAACAATGTCGTTTTTGATGACTAAATCCCCAAAGTCCCCGGGGGGAGGGCTGAAAGTTATGAATTTTACCCAATGTTTACAAATTGTATTGGTTATTGGGATGTATACAGACGTTTTCAGGGGGGATTTTTTCTGGTAGTGGGGGGAATGGGTCAGGGGTTATGTGGGAGGATCTTTCCATGGGGGAAGGGACATTGCTATGAAGGGTGCGCCGGATTTTCCAGCATTATTTAGAAAAAAGATCAGAAATTAAATAAAAAAAAAAGTTTGTCAATTGAAAGCAAGGAGCAACATCAAAACTTAAAACGAACAAAAATTATTACGTATATGCAGGGGCGAATCTCCAGCATTTTTATTAGGGGGACAAGAGGGGTCCATATCTCGATAGTCAAATGGCATGGGATGTATAATATTTTTTCTCCACATTATTGGGGGGGGGGGAATTTATTTGTTTGTTTTTTGTTTTTTTGTTTGTTTTCTTTTCCAAGGGTGATCGTATCGATCCAGTAGTCCTAGAAAATCGTGAAAGGGCTCATCTGAATTGAAATTAAAAGTTAATAGTTCCCTTTTTAAGTGACCGAAAAATTGGAGGGCACCTTCGCCCCTTCCCACGCTCATTTTTTTCTCGAAGTCACCCAATCAAAATTTTGAGATAGCCATTTTGTTCAGCATAGTCGAAATCTAATAAATATGTCTTTGAGGATGACTTAATCCCCCACAGTTCCCCGGGGAAGGGCTGCAAGTTATGAAATTTGCCGATTGTTTATATATAGTATTGGTTAATGGGAAGTATACAGACGTTTCAGGAGGGATTTTTTTCTTGTGGGAGGGGGTCGGAGGAGGGGGCTACGGTGAAGGACTTTCCAACAAGGATTTTCCTTGGGGGAAGAGACATTTCTATGAAGGAGGCGCCGGATTTTCCAGCATTATTTAAAAAAAACGATCAGAAAATAAAAAATTAAAAACAAGTTTTTTCAACTGAAAGTAAGGAGCAACATTAAAACTTAAAACAAACAGAAATTATTACGTATATGACAAGTTCTCCCCCTAGTCAATACCTCGCCCATTACGCTAAAGTTTAATTAGTACTTTCAAAAGAGCTATCTATTCTAATTAACCAGCCTTTGTGATTCAGAGGTTTGTGATTCAAACAAAATTCGAACTTTAGCATAAAGAGCGAGGTATTGACTAGGGGTAAACTCACTAATATACGTAATAAAAAAATACAAATATAGAAGTTCTTTACTTAAGTTAATTCGTAAGTTACATCAGAACAAAATTTCGAGAAAGACATTTAGCCAAAACAAGTAAAATTAATATGCAAATTTCATCCTAATTATTCATGTACGATGCGCCAAAATCAAAGCTACATTAATTCAATAACGTCCAGAAATTAAATAAAAAAAAACAAGTTTTTTTTAACTGAAAGTAAGGAGCGACAATAAAACTTGAAACGAACAGAAATTATTCCGTATATGAAAGGGGATGTCCACTCCTCAACGCCTCGCTCTTTACACTAAAGATTTTTATTGTTTTAAAAAATAGAGTTGTGAGAAATAGTCTAACTTTAGCGTAAAGACCGAGGCGTTGAGGAGGGGACAGCCCATTTTATATACGGAATAATTTCTGTTCGTTTTAAGTTTTAATGTCGCTCCTTACTTTCAGTTAAAAAAACTTGTTTTTTTTATTTAATGACACAAAAGAAAAATGCCTATCTTCGTAGATGGCATCAATCAGCAAAATAATCTGTTTCAAATAATTTTAACGAGTGTTTTAAAGAAGAAGGTCGTAATTTCAATACAAATAATAAAATAAAAAAAAAGTTTTGGTAGTTACCAAAACTACCTGTCAGTAGTCCATCCCCTATTTTCATTGAGCTCGAAAACCATCCGTATAAGAGTTTACTTCATTATTTTGGGGAGGTAGCAATATCATCTACTAAGTTCGTATCCAGGGGGGCGGGGGTTTGAACCCCCCCCCCCCGACCCCGAAATGTTTGTCTGACTCGTAAAAACGTAACAAAAATGGACATAAATAAATTTCGTATGCATTTTTTGAGGCTTTTTTGTGTAAAACCCCCCCAAAAATTTTTTTTAGTAAAACTCCCTCCGAAAAAAAATCCTGGGTACGGCCTTATCACCTACCCTCTTCATTTCTATCCTTTGTGACAATCGCTACTTGTAATATTAGCCTAATAGTAGTAATATCCTTGGTTTATTGCTAGCCTATATCTAATTTCGAAATGAACACATTTAAATTCAGTTATTTTATTTGTAATAATCGGCCTTTATATAAAAATTTAACTGTTCGAAGCTTAATGAACACAGTATATACCAGTATATAAACTTTGAATAAAAACGTAAAGTTTTCATACCCTTTTTATTGAACGAGCGATTGGAGGGTACCCTGTCCACCCTCCTCCAATGACAATGGCTCATAGTGATCCTTTCGAGAGGCATCATTGTTATCAAACGTAGGCATCACCCCAGAAATGCTTATTTCCTTAACCAAGAAGTAGGTTATCATTTCACACCTGTTAAGTCATTCAAAGTGGACATTAATTTCAAAAGGTTATAACAAGCGAAGAAATAGTTACAGAGAAAGTGTATGAGAAACATACGATGTAGAAATGCAAAACCGGTATCTTGTCGAGGGCAATAGAAATGTGTTCATTTAATATCTTGCGGTTTCAGAGTCGAGCAGGTTGATCCAACTAGGTCTCTGTTGAAGGGGCTACACTGCTACGTCTATAAGAGCTCAATACTTTTTCCCTATAACTTTTATTATACATCAGCACAAGAATACTCGAAGTTGGACCAAGTATTAAAAAAGTGCTATAAGAAACAAGCCAAAATAAGAATTTATAACCTCTTACACCAATCTCAGATGGTACAATATAAAGAAAAACAGCCCTATAGAAAACACATGTGACGAAGAGAGTTACTTGAACTGCTAAAGCTTTTTGAAATTCAGGGACATAGTCTGACCTCGTCTCTTTGGATCTGGTTATGCTTTTGCTAGAAGCTCCTATCGCAATTATTGAAAACAACAAATATGGTACAAAAAGTCCAATCAACATCCGGTTGATTTCAGTTTGCGCTTGTTTTCTTCTATCAAGGAATGATTGAAGCCCACCTGTGCACAGTGACCACACTAATTGACCTCGGGACATAGAGAGGCCCCCAAAAAAGGGGAGAGTTGTTAGAAAGCCTATAAGCATAGCAGTAGCCCTAAATTTTCTTCCTGTCTAAGAACTACTAATTCTAGGAATGTAGATCTTAAAGAGCACAGCTAACTCAAGGCCAAATAAGTATGTTTGGACTAAAATAAGCCCAATTTGTTCGGTCACTTTATAAACTATGCAAACTATATCTGGTAGTTCATAGAACCACATTAGCAAAAATGAAGCGCTTATGTAAATTGTAACAGAATTCGACAAACATACAAGTGATACATAAATATGTAAAAGCTCATTATTTCTTCCAGAGTCCTTTAATGTTTTAGCTTGAATAAGCAGTACAAAAATGGATAAGCTTATTACAACGCACGCAAAAACACAGATTATAATCCCAGAATTATCCATTACTACACAAGGGAAAAAAGGGGAGATATCACGGGATTTGGACCACTCCTAGAACTTGGGGGACGTATCTAGGCACTACTAGTACTCACTATTAAATAATAACTTGATCAAATAATAGCTTGTCAAAAATGATATTTCCAGAGTTGTCTAAAGTCTAACTACGTTTGATATTGAATGGTCTTGAGAAAAACATAACAGCGACTGTTTTATTTCAAGAACAATAACCCCAATCTTTCTTTTGAAAAACTATACTTCAGTCTAATTAGTAGCCAAACAAAAACAGTAGTTAGGCTTGACTCCCAAAAGTCAGATTGCTAATCTAAGTCATACTTGACACTACTCCCATTAGAGAGATGAGTCAACACGTTATTTGTCTTGGATGGATATGCACACAACTGTTAGTACCTAAACCTCTGGGGGCTATGCTCCTACTTCTAATAGCGTTTCTGTCTTTGCAAATTTTACCCCAAAAAACGATTCACATTCAGTTTTTGAACGCACAAATTCAAGAGTCAGATCAGTAGCTACACACTTTTGGTGAGATAGAGTCGTATCAGCGCCAAATGTAAACTAAACAAAAATGCAGATATAGTTATGATTATGCTAACGTTGCCTGGGAACAATGATGAAAATATCACTTTTATTGCGGCTGATTACGAGGGGCACGAGTTTTCAGGAATCAAGAGCACCAGGTGGCACGTGCCAAGCATGGCGGAACTGTGCCCATAGTACTGGGGACTGTGGCATGTCTGGCGGAACTACGTGGCATACTTGACGCTGCTGGATGTATACCAGTTTACTCTTGGGGGAGGGGGAAGCGTAGTTTGCCAAAATCCCAGAGTCAGAAAAACTATAGTACAACATGGTGAAACTCTTACAATAATTGGAATGTTCTTGGGGCCCGGTCAAAAGCCCTGTCCACCCACACATTTCGTCACACTGTCATTTCGTCCACACTGTCATTTCGTCAATCTTGTGAATTTTTACTTTTTTCTTGGGCGAAGAAATCTCGTGAGAGCATAAATAACGCCTAAGCAGAGATAAATAAGAATACCTAATACCAAGCAATATAATAATTTATTTATGATGTTATTATCATTTATATATATATATATATATATATATATATATATATATATATATATATATATATATATATATATATATATATATATATATATATATATATATATATATATACATATATATATACATATATATATACATATATATATATATATATATATATATATATATATATATATATATATATATATATATATATATATATATATATATATATATATATATATATATATATATATATTTTTTTTCATTGTTTTTTTTTACATTCGCATTGAATCTCCACGTTTTATGTCTTGGTTTGTTCTTCGGCACTCGCATTGATTTTATGTTTTTTCGTTTCGCGCTGAAAAAGAGAGGCGTTTGTCCCCTCGAAATATTCGCTTTATTGTATTTTTCAGTATTATCATTTGGCCTTCAAAAACCCCATTTTGCTCGTTTTTCTTTTTTTATGTTATGTCATGCCAATGTGGTTTAAGAAATTATTAAGTTAAAGGTTTCAGGTTATTTTGAGGGATGTATATTGAAGAATGATTGGAGGGCAACCAGCCCCCTTGCCCTTATTAAATGCCCCTTTCTCTCAACACTGATAAAAATTCTGAAAAAGCCATTTTATTCAAAAAAGTCAAAAGCTCTAATAACTATGCTCTGGTGATGCCATGCCCCTCACAGTCCTGGCAAGGATTGTAAATTATGCAATTAACCCATCATTTAAATACAGGATTTATCAATAGGAAAGGGGGAATGTTTGATTCTGTGTGTGTTCGGAATGGGTAAATGTATTAAGGTGAAAATTTCATGCATAAGTTATGGATATTGTCAATTGTTAATGTATAAAGTTTTCATTCGAAATATGTGACTACTTAATTTGGGTTCTAAAAAGGGTTATGGTTTAAGGTGAAAATTTAGGGCAATGTAGAGAGGGGTGTCAAACACAATCAAAACACACTATGTAAATGCTGGTTGTCAAAACGGTATATCAGGAAAAATCTGAGGAATGGCTGAGGGTATTTAGTTGAAACCTTTAAGGATTTGTTGAGGGGTATGTTGACGAGTGAATGGAGGGAACCAGGCCCCCCTCCTTCTGTTCAACATTGACTGTTGCAAAGTAATTATGCAATTAAATCGTTATTTACATGCAGGATTTATCACCATGAAAAGATGTAATTTTTTATACTGCAACTACTTGTAAATGTGACTGAGATTGTTCGCTATGGCGACTACTTGTGACTTGAACTGCAACTACTTGTGACTGAGACTACTTAAGGGTGCGACTACTTGCGACTGTGACTATAACTACTTGTGACTGCAATTATGAATGCAACTCGATAGCTACTGTGGCTATTTGTGACTGTGACTACTTGCGACTGCGAGTGTGACGACTCATGACTGAAACTGCTACTAATTGCGATTGTAACTACTACTGCTTCCGACTGTTAGTTGCTACTGTTGTGACTGCGACTGTAACTGCAAATACTACTGCAACTTCTACCATTCAACTAGAACTATTAAACTATCTCAAAAGAGTTTTACTGTATCCTGCTTGTCAAAATAGCATAGTTCATCCAGGCTGTTAAAAGGGCTTATCTGCAATATGTCGCGAATGGCTAAGGTTATCAAGTTGAAAATTTTAGGGAATATTGTGGGGAGGCTACACTAGATCAAGAGACACTAGGTGCATCCAAGTTGTCAAAAAGTCATATCAGGGCACAAGGTCATATCCAGGGGGGTTAGAGGTTGAACCAGGGCTGTGGAGGTGGAGTTAGAGTTTTAGTAAATTTTTCCTGGATGGAGTTGGAGTAACAGAAATGCAAGACCTTTTTGAGTTGGAGTCGGAGCTGTGAAAACAGAAAAAGGCTGGAGTAAGTCAAGAATACTTAAACACTACTAAAAAGTGAATAAAGGGAATTAATTCTGTAGGCTAATTGTAGTGAATAGAACTGTTTCGTACCATAATACGACAGAACTACCACAGAAACAATTTATTCAATCATTTGTATCATCATTGAAAAATATACATATAATATGAAATTCAGAGCTAGAGTTAAAGCAATTATGTTTAAAGTTTCAGGAGTCGCTATCAGAGTTGGAGTCGGTATATTGGAAATGTTTGGAGTCGGAGTTGCTCGTCACCCATAATAACTCAAAAAAAAAACGACCATGAGAATTACAATGAGTCAAAAACGAAATTGAAGAGCAAAAAAAAAAAAATGTGCGGTTGCAAGACATGCGACAACGAGGGTCAGAAAGAATCAAAAAGAAAACTGAAGAACAAAGAAATATTTGGTTAAAAGATATGTGACAGTAAGAATGACAACGAGGCCACCTCTACAATTTCCAAATGAATTGGCTTGCCTTTTTTAGGACGTCAGTTGCTCTTTAAAGAGTTCCACAAACGACCCCCAACTTGAACTTATGTTTTCCTTTAGCTACATTCAACGAAAGCGATTATCCAACCAACAACAGTTGTAATATTTTCAGCTTCAAAGTAGCTGGACAAATTTATCACAAAATCAATTGAGCAGCACACCCACCACAAACCCCTGAAGGTGATTTTGAACCAGGTTCATATGGTCAAATGTACTTTTTAGACCCTGATGAAGCTGTTGAAAAACGCTTTGCACATCCTTTAAATTATGGGATCTCTCAAAGCCTAATCGATCTGTTGGAAGAAATATTGCGAGACACAAACAACTATGCCAAATTTGCGAAAAGTAGATGATAATGTAAATGAACGGTGCTGCTTCACTGGGACAATATATATATATATATATATATATATATATATATATTGTCCCAGTGAGTTCAATGAATTTATTTTTCCAGGGACACTTTATGTGCAAGAGGTGGTCGCATAAACTTTGGAACGGGATTCATTGAATTACAAATTACAAGTTATAGCGCCCTTACACCAGGGGCGGATCCAGGATTTTTTAAGGGGGGGGGGCAAAATAGGTTGATCCAACAAACTTGCGTTAGGAGAAAGTTTAATTAACGCAATATTGCGTTAATTAAGTAAATTGTATTACATTAGACTACGTTAGGGGGGCGCACACCCCCTCGACCCTCCCCTGGATCCGTCACTGCCTTACACTCTCTGTTTCTTTCCTTGTTAGGGAGGAGAGCAGAGGCCTAATAGGTGTGTGTTAGTGCCAAAACATTCTAACTCTCATTGAACCTTCAGGTATAAACAGAATTAGTTCAAAGGAAGCGGTGGGGGGGGTGCTATTTCATCCCTCTTGATTCTCGTATTTCTGGTCGAGGCTGTTTTTATGAAAGGAAAATTGGGGGATTTTACAATGGGCGAT
Source organism: Artemia sp. Qi Xiang Cuo (assembly GCF_049724085.1). Classification (NCBI taxonomy): domain Eukaryota; kingdom Metazoa; phylum Arthropoda; class Branchiopoda; order Anostraca; family Artemiidae; genus Artemia; species Artemia sp. Qi Xiang Cuo. The sequence continues at coordinate 71,986,405 of NC_142800.1, forward strand.
TTTCCCGGGGAAATTTTACGACGGTTGGGGGAGACTTCTGGGGGAGGGGGAGTTTAAAGACCTGTGTTACTGCTAAATAAACTAAAAATTTTCACTATTTTCGTTTCATTTTTTAAATTCTGACTTTCGATTCTTATTGATTTCTTTGGACTAATTTGACTACGATTTGAATGTAAAAACAATACAGTGATTTTTGGTATTTATTCAAGAATTTCGTTTAAAATACGAAATAAAGAGCGTTTCAAAGACAAATTGTTATCTTATATCCAGTTTGGATCCGATTTATTGGTTTTACTTATATTTGAACTCTGCGAAATCAAGAAAAGTTAAGACACACGGTATAGGCTATATATGATTTTTTTTTTTGTGATTTTGACTTGTTCTTTTGATAGGGAGGAGGGCAGATGCCTACTAGGTGTGTGTTAATACCAAAACATTCTAACTCTCATTGATATTCAGGCATAGCCTATACAGAATTAGTTCAAAGGAAGGGGCGAGGGTGGATGTAAAGAGCGACTCTAGATCTACATCAATTAATTCTGGATGTAAATTCTGTAATAAAAACATAACATTTATTTCTTTTCAACATCATCGCATTCTTTTTTTTAATCATTTTCAGTATTTTTTCATTTTTAATTTTTCGGTCAAATCCGATTGCACAATAAACGTAAAATCCGATTGCACATGTTGGGCATTCCAGTCAGCACACGTGAAAAGAAGAAATCCAATAATGGGTCTTAATTCAAAATGTACAGTGGGTAACTAGGCTTAATAATAAAAAAAAAATGACCGGTCTTAATTAGAAATTGCCTCTTACTACTACCAGTGCCGCAACAAGGATTTTGGTTCAATAAAGGGGGGTAATAACGCCTGCCTCCGGGCCTTGGCGGGTTCCGTCGACACAGGAATTTTTCTTATCTGACCTTTGAACTATTGTTAATGAAATGGCTCATATAAAATTTTTATCGGATGGTCTTGGGGAACAAGGGTGTGTGGGGGGGACTAGCTGCCCTCGGATATCTTTTGACTCTTAAAAAGTGAACTAGAACTTTCAATTTCCAATCAAAAGAACCTTCTCTGAAGTTTATAAGAGCATCTCTTTCATAAGAACCATATATGCCCCCAAGGCATAACTTATAACCCTTGCCCCTGAAGACTGTAGGGCGGGTGTCCTGCCGAAACATATAATTTCCAGAACTATCAACTTCGTTGAACAAAATGGCTATATCAAAATTTTGATTGGATGTGTTTGGGGAAATGGTGGGCGTGGAAGGGGTGTCAGTTGCCTTAGAATCGCTTTCGACTATTAAAAAGGGAATTAGCCATTTAAATTTCCTTATATGCTTTTCCTTATAATTTCCTTATACCTTATATGCCCCCAGGGCATATCTCACAACCCTTGCCCTGAGGGCTGTGGGGGAGTTGTCATCCTCAAAGACCAAATTTCCAGAACTTAAAATTACGTTTAATAAAATGGCTATCTTAAAATTTTGATTCGATGTGTTTGGAGAGAAGATAAGCATAAAAGGGGGGATAGTTGCCCTTTTACCAGTTTCGACCATTCAAATGGGCACTAGCCCTATGAAATTCCAATTAAAATTTCCCTTTTTGTAGTTCTTATGACAACACCTTCAGTAAAAGCCTTATATACCCTCAGGGCATAATTTAAAACCGTTGCCCTAAGGGTTATGGGGGAGTGTCCTCCTCAAAAACATATTTTCTATCTGGGAATCAACTACGCTGAACAAAATGGCTATCTCAAAATCTTGATTGGATGTGTTTGGGAGAATGATGGGCGTTGGCGAGGGGCTAGTTGCCCTCCAATCACTTTCAACTATTAAAAAGGGCACTAGCCCTTTGAATTTCCAATCGAATGAGCCCTTTCTGAAGTTTCTACGGCAACGTTGTCTATACAAAACCTTATATGCCCCCAGGGCGTAACTTACAACCCTTGCCCTGAGGGCTGTGGGGGAGTTGTCATCCTCAAAGACCTAATTTCCAGAACTTAAAATTACGTTTTACAAAGCCTCCATTCATGGAGGTCCCAGGGACTTCTTGCTGTCCGGTTCTAAGCCGGCTTAAGCACTTCGGTGTAGATTTGAGAAGACATGTGATCCCCGTCCTGCACTGGTATCCGGGATCATTGCTTTTCCTGAGGCGAAAATAATTACAATGATTTAAAGAACATGAAAATTGGAACTTGGAATGTTACGACATTAAAAAATGACTATAGTATCGACATTTTGACTGACGAATTCAGACGATTCGAACTGGATTTATTAGGACTTTCAGAAACTCATATCCCAGGGGTAGGAAGCATGAAATTAGGTGATATAGAATTTGTTTACTCAGGCAGGAAGGATGGGGTACACAGAAAGGGAGCAGGGCTCATGATGAATAAGGAAGCTGCTAAGTCTTGTTTAGGCTGGGAAAGTATTAATAATAGAATACTAATTGCTCATTTTGTGACTAGAAAGTTCGGGGTATCAGTTATAGTAGTATACGCCCCTGTAGAACCGACTGACGGAGATACTAGGGACTCAGATGAATTTTACTTACAGTTACAGGAGCAAATAGACAAGTTCCCAGGTAGAAATATGATGTTATTACTGGGAGATTTTAACGCCCAGGTTGGTAGAAATAGGGATAGATGATATCTTAACTTTGGTAAATTTAGTTTAGGAAAAGAAAACAGAAATAGACACACACTTTTGCCATTATGTATGTACAACAATCTAGTTATAACCAACAAGGTGCTTGATAACTAAGTTGTTAATAGAATAGCTAAGTCTTCACGTAACATTAAGAAAGAAGACCTCACGCATTACTTTATAGTAAACAGATCACCTGAACGATCAATGAAGTAAATTGGGGCCTACAAGAGCGACGCAATTGATGTTAAAATTAAAAATCACCATCTAGTAATGTCAAGGGTTAGTTTAAAATTGAAGTATCAGAAGGGTAACTACCTCCCGGGAAGTTATCATGTTGGTAGACTCCAGGATGAGAATTTGAGAGAAACTTTCCAGGAACAGTTGAATACTAAACTTGAGAGTTTAAAATTTGACAATGTGGAAGATGGTTGGATAATTTTAGAAAAATAGTTTGCGAAGTTACTAATGGTGCATTAGGGAAGAAAGCTAGAACTGCAGCTAAGAATATTAGTGAAAAAGCTTTATGTTTAATAGAAAGTAGAAAGGACTTGTACAAGAATTATCCGAGTGATAGATTGTATGAAAACAAAAGAAATGTAAAGAAAGTGGAGAAAGCATTCAAATATGAACTAAGGAGGTGTGAAGTGGAGGCCATGGATAAAATTGCTGGATAAAGAGAGATGGGCCAAAAATTTTGAGAACTTGCTTAACCGAGATAGAATTGCAGGAAAAAATATAGATGAAAAAGTTTGTGATACTTTGGATGTGAAGGAAGATTTGTTTTGTGAGGAAGAATTAGCAACAGTACTAAAAGGATTAAAGAATAATAAGGCTCCAGGTGCTGATAGGGTGGTAAATGAGTTTCTTAAATACGGTGGGTCTGAGGTTAGAAATAAGTTATTGAAGATTATGAATATGATTTTTGAAAAAGCGGAAGTACCTAACGATTTTAGAAAAACCTTAATTAAACCCCTGTATAAGAAAGGTGATAAGAGTGAGTGTGGCAATTATTGAGGCATTAGTTTGGTCTCTGTAAGTAGTAAATTAATTAGCAATATGATACTTTTTAGACCAAGAGATGCTGTAGACAAAGTTTTAAGAGAAGAATAGTGTGATTTTAGAAAAGATAAAGGATGTGTCAACCAAATTTTCACTCTTAGGTTAATAATTGAGAAGTGCCTGAGTTTTCAAACACCTTTGGTACTCAGTTTTATAGATTACGAGCAAGCGTTCGATTCTGTTGATAGAAGAGTTTTAGTAAAGGTTTTATCCTCGTATGGTATACCAGACAAATACAAGAAAGTGATTAGTGCTATGTACGAGAATAACACTGCTGCAGTTAAGGTAGGAAATGAGGTTAGCAGCTGCTTTTGTATTAAATCAGGAGTTAAGCAGGGCTGTGTTCTATCCCCCTTTATATGGATTATTTTGATGGACTTTGTTTTAATGAGCACAGGAAAGGCGATGGGAGACCACGGAATCAAATGGGGAGGAAAAAGTCTCCTGGATGTGGATAATGCTGATGATTTAAGCATCCTAGAAGAAAGTGTGAGCAAAATGAATGAAATTTTAGAGGTTTTGCGAGTTCAGTGTGCAAAAATGGTTTGAAAATTAATGTTAGAAAGACTAAGTCACTAAGGCTAAGAATAAGTAAAAAAGAAAACATGACGTTGAGTAATGAAAACATTGATCAGGTGGGCAGCTTCACTTACCTTGGTAGTATTATTGGTAAAGATGGTGGGAGCAGTGAAGATGTAAAAATAGAATAGCCAAGGCTCAGGGTGTTTTTTCACAGTTAAAAAAAGTCTGGAAGAATAGGAAGATAAGTCTGCAAACCAAGATTAGAATCTTAGAAGCTACAGTGATGACAGTGGTCAAATATGGCTCTGAAGCATGGACGCTCCGAAAAGCGGATGAAGATTTTCTAGATGTTTTCCAGAGAAATTGCTAAGGATTGTTCTGGGTACCTTGCTGACTGACCTTATTTCGAACATTAGGCTATACGAAAATGTGGATCAATACAGCTCTCTAGGACTATAATGAAGGAAAGGTTGAGGTGGTTAGGGCACGTTGTGCAGATGAAGGATGACAGATTGCCAAAGATTGTTCTTTTCGGCCAACCATCTAGGGCTAAAAGGAAAGCACGTCGTCCCCGTCTGGGGTGGGAGCACGTCATAAAAGAAAGATTTAAAGGAAATTGGAACTTCGTGGGCGGGTGTAAAAAGGGAGGCTTTGAATAGATTGGGGTGGAGGAGGATCGTGTGTAGCTGTGTTGACCTCAGGTGGCTTAGTGCTGCGGTGAGTTGTTAGTAGTAGTAGTAGTAGTAAAATTATGTTTAATAAAATGGCTATCTCAAAATTTTGATTGGATGAGTTTGGGGAAAAGGTGGGCGTCAGCGGGGGTTTAGTTACCCTCCAATCACTTTCGACTATTAAAATGGGCACTAGTCCATTGAATTTCCAATTGAATGAGTTCTTTTTGAAGTTTCTACGAAAACTCCTACTATAAAAACCTTATATGCCTCCAGGGCATGACTTAAAACCCTTGCCCTAAGGCTTGTGGGGGAGTGTCCTCCTCAAAAATATATTTTCTATCAGGAAATCAACTACACAGAACAAAATGGCTATCTCAAAATTTTGATTGGATGTGTTTGGGGGAATGATGGGCGTGGGGGGGGGGCGAGTTTCCCTCCAATCACTTTCAACTATTAAAAAGGGATGTAGCCCTATGAATTTCCGATTGAATGAGCCTGTTTTAAAATTTCTAAGACAACGCCTTCTATAAAAAATCTTATATGCCCCCAGGGCATAACTTAAAACCCTTGCCCAGAGGGTTGTGGGGGAGTGTCCTCCTCAAAAACATATTTTCTATCTGGAAATGAACTAACCTATGCTGAACAAAATGGCTATCTCAAAATTTTGATTGGATGTGTTTGGGAAAATGATGGGCATGGGGGGGCTAGTTGTCCTCCAATCACTTTCGACTATTAAAAAGCCACTAGCTCTTTGAATTTCCAATCAAATGAGCCATTTTTGAAGTTTCTACAACAACGCCTTCTATAGAAACCTTATATGCCCCCAGGGCATAACTTAAAACCCTTGCCCTTAGGGTTGTGGGGGAGTGTCCTAATCAAAAACATATTTTCTATTTGGAAATCAACTATGCTGAACAAAATGGCTATCTCAAAATTTTGATTGGATGTGTCTGGGGGAATGATGGGCGTGGGGGTGGGGCTAGTTGCCCTCCAATCACTTTCAACTATTAAAAAGGGCACTAGCCCTTTGAATTTCCAATCGATTGAGTCCTTTTTGAAGTTTCTACGACAACGCTTTCTGTAAAAACCTTATATGCCCCCAGGGCATAACTTACAACCCTTGCCCTGAGGACTGCGGCGGAGTGTCCTCCTCAAAAACATATTTTCTATCTGGAGATCAACTACGCTGAACAAAATGGCTATCTCAAAATTTTGATTGAATGTGTTTGGGGAAATGATAGGCGTGGAGGTGGGGGGCTAGTTGCCCTCCAATCACTTTTGTCCCTTAAAAAGAGCACTAGAACTCTCGATTTCCATTCAAATGAGCCCCCTTTGAAGTTTCTACAACGACCCTATCCATAGGAAGTGACTTTGGGAAGAAAATAATAATAATAATAATAATAAATAATAAAACATTGGAGCTGTATAGCCTTTACTAGAGGCAACGCTATAGCGTTGCCTCAGATAAATTTGGGAACTAATAGTTTTTCTGGGTCTATACTTTTTGAAATGTGGTCTGAAACCCCTTTAACATATGGGAGACCAAGGTAAACTGAATTTTCCCTTTGATTTGCGTTTTCTGTGGAACTATCTGATCATTTTTTAATACGTTTTGCAATTAAAGAATTTATTAAACTAATTGGATAACCATTCCCAAATAAAATATCTCTAAGGTAGTCGAGCTCTGAATCCAGGAAACGTGGTGAACAAACTTTCAATGCTCTGTCAACTAGAGAAGTGACCACTCCTCTTTTCACAGCATTAGAGGAATAGTTTAAGTAACAGTCACTATTTGTGGGTTTTCTATAGACACCAAACTTGAAACATGCATCATTTCATCATTTTTTTGCACCAGAACATCTTTTACTTCCATTATAGAGGCATTTTTTATAGAAAGAAATATGGGCTTTCCATGGGCGCCCCCTTTCACCAATACAGGCTGATACCTTCATGGAAGACCTTGAAGAAAGGACAATTTTGCAAAGTTTTTGTAAACCTGAATTTTGGGTTCATTTTAAAGATGATATTTTTATTTGTGGGAGCATGGTGACGAGTCTCTGGGTTCTTTTCTTTACTTGCTCAACTCCTTGGATCCAAAACTTAAATTTACTCAGGAATCAGAGGTAAAGAGGCGTCTTTGTTTCTTAGATGTTCTGTTGCACCAAAATGATACATGTTTCGAGTTTGGTGTCTATATTTAAGTCCCTATTTAAGGAAATATTTCTATTGATCTCAAGTCTGATTTCAATTGCTTCTCAAACTATCTGTTTTACGCCTAGGTCATTGCTAATAAAGGCAGATTCTTCAAAAAGTACTTTGTGGCTAGGATTTTGGGAAAACATGGCTGTCTAAGGTAGAATCAAAAGAAACAAAAGCAATATTAGAATTTAGAGCTTTGGTAATATCATCTTTATGCTGTTGCAGGCATTAATCTAATTTCTGGTGAGTTCTTCCTATGTAGTACATGTGACAATCGCATGGTATTTGATAGACCCCTCTTTGGCGAGTAACTGGGGTTTTATCTTTACCAGAATTTAGGACATTTATGATTTTGAAATTATTGGTAAAGACAATATACAGATTATTTTGTGTGCACACTTTTTTAAGATTCGTAGTGATTTTTGGGAGATAAGGGAGGTAAACTATGTTTGAGGGCTGATCAGGATTCTCACATGGTAAACTACCATTGATTTTATGGGAAAATGACTCCATACATATTTATTTTAATTGGCACCCTGGGATCTTCTAGCCAGAAAAAAAAAACAATCTAAATAGGTCAGGAGTTTGATCAAATTTGTTTAGGGCCTTAGTTTTGAAAAGAAAACTCATGTGACTGACATCACAGTTATAAACACACCAAGAGCAAAAATTACATAATTTTTTCACCAGGAATGGCCATATGATTTTTAGTATCAATGACGCATGAAAAATTACAGAACATGAGAAATTACTCTGAAATACTAAACAAAAAGGCATGGAAGAAGAAAAAGCAAAATTTGGGAAAATTGGTTTCTTGAGATATTCTTGCATTAAAGAACGATCTAGATAGGTCAGGAGTCTGAGAAAAAATCGTTAAGAGCCTGAATTTTGGTTTTTGCAAATGATGTCATGTAATATGTTAGTACATCATATAAGCATTTCTTATGACATCATATATGGCATCATATAAGTATTTTCCTATATCATATTTTCTTCATTATATGGCTGTCTAAGGCTGTCTAAAAAAAACTTTCCAAAAAAGAAGTTTTCAAAGAAAAGTAAAGGCCATTTTAAACTTAAGATCAGCAGAAACAAATACCTATTAAAATTCAAACTCAAAACGACCAGAAATTACCATTAAAAAATAAATAAAACCCAAAACAAACAGAAATTAAATAAACAAACAATTAAATAAACAATCATAGCAAAAAACATACAACAAGTAATAATATAAATGAATAAAAAGATCTTAAAGCAAGTAATGCTTAGATTGAATATAAAAATCAAGCTTAAAATGAAAAAAACATTTTGCTATTGAAGTACAAATGAAACTCGAAATGAACAGAAATTAAATAAACAATCAATGCAAACAAACATACAATAGATATTAATGTTAATTAATAAATAGATCTTAAAATGAGTGAAACTTTCCAATTTGTAACCAAGGTAAATAATTTTCGGGACAGGGGCTACAGACAGTTCTTCCAGCCTCACAGACAAGACTTCTTCTTGGTGCCAGTTCAACAGAAGAATATCTGACTTCTGCAGGTTAAATTCAAGGCTGATGCGACTGCAATTTGATTGTAGTGTGGAGAAGGTGGTCTCTGTACCTGCGACTGTGCGGCTGGGGTTCAGGATGTCATCAGCATAGGCTATCATTGTAACGTCTATGCCATGAGCTATGCATGTTGTCTCGTTAGTAGAATATGGTTCAATAATACAATTATTAAAGGCACAAAGAGATGTGACTAATCCTTGTTGAGCACCCTTTTTTACTTGGACAACAGGATTCCCTTGGTAGAACAGCATCATGTCTGGTGTATATTCAGTGAGGGCTTGACCATGGCCAGGAAGTAGGAGTTCAGCCTGTAGGTGGTCGTACATGTCTTTAATGGGTAGTAGGATGCCCTTTGGTACACCTCTCTTTCCCATATCCAGAAAGAGCTGGTATGTATGTATGCATTCTATTTCTTGAAAACAGCCCACATTTTTTCAAGAAAATTGGTATCTTGGGATATTCTTGCATAAAAAAAAATGATCTAGATAGGTTAGAAGTCTGAGAAATATTGTTAAGAGCCTGAATTTTGGTTTTTGCAAATGAGCATTTCTTATATGATGTCATACACAGCATAAATAAGATTGTTAAGTTTCTGATGCATAAGCTATTTATATAATACAAGTCTATTGGAAGGCCCAAAAACGAAAATTTGCAGTTGAAGTTACTATAAATGATGATTCTTTGGAACCAACACATGAACTATCAAACATGATAAGATGTGAAATTTGACAACCTGGACCATCTATTGAGACAACGCCAATACAGACAGCTAAAGCAAAGGCCATTGCTAAATCGTCCAAAGTAATCAAAATCTAAAAACGTGTCAAAAATGAAAATGAAGAGCGAAGACACAGGCAGTTAGAAGATATGCAAAAACGACAAATAGAGCGTGTTAAATATGAAAACGAAGATCAAAGATCCACACGGTTAGAAGACATATGACACCAAGCATGTGAGCGAGTCAAAAATGAAAATGAAGAAAAGCAGGTCAATGAAAATCAACCTGGACTGTAAGAATCAAAATGTGTCAAAATTGAAAATGATAGCACTGATGAGTGGGTTTAGGATTTTGACAGGGATAATGTCATCAATGCCTACCATACTTTTGTTAAAAAACAAAGGTATATATAATCCATATATATGATGCATATATATATATATATATATATATATATATATATATATATATATATATATATATATATGCATCATATATATGGATTATATATATATACATAGTCCAGGGTATATATTTGCACATTAGGGGGGTGGGGTAAATTTTATTTCTGATGTAAATGAGAGGTAAGATTAAACTTTCCCCCCACCCCCCTAATGTGTAAATATATACCCTGGATTGGTATAAATAAGAGTGGGGGTAAAATTCACTTCCAACAAAAATGATTATTATATTTGGAAAGAGCATAAAAAAGGCATCAAGTGGTATGTTTACTTTATTCATAAGTCAATAATATGATTTGGTAAAAATTTACCCCCTATTTTACTATAGCATGATGCAATGTGAGGGCAGTAATAAGAACTTCAAATTCTTGGGCAAATTTTCACCAATAATTTGTCAGCATAAATTAAAAATGTTGTCTCTGTTTTGACAAGCAATTGAAAAGGAAAATTATATTTAATATTTGTGATTTATGGAGTAAATATCAAGCAATAAAAGTTACATTTTTAGAATCAGAGGATAGTCGCTTTTTGTTAATATGTGAATAAGACTGAAACACCGAAAGGATATATACATCAAAATAGGATGATTGGTATTTCCAAAAAGAGGTCCTTGTAGGTAAGTCAATAATCTAATAATTTCAAGCATTTGATCTTAAATAATTGTAATAAAAACCATATCAATGTATAGCTTAGATTATTAGCTTTTCTCTGATAGCCTATATACAATTTGGCAAATTTTTACCAAATCATATTATTGACTTATGAATAAAGTCAATATACAACTCAATGCCTTTTTTTATGCTCTTTCCAAATATAATAATCATTTTTGTCAGAAATGAATTATACCCCCACCCCTATATATACCAATTCAGGGTATGTATTTGTACATTAGAGGGGTGGGTATCAATTTTATTTCTGATGTAAATGAGAGGTAAGTTAAAACTTTTCCTCAACCTTCCTGATGTGCAAATATATACCCTGAATTTGTATATATTGAGGGGAGGGGGGGGGCGAAAATTCTTTTGTGACAAAAATGATTATTATATTAATAAAGAGCATAAAAAAAGGCATCAAGTGGTATATTGACTTTATTTGTAAGTCAATAATATGATTTGGTAAAACATTACCTTCAATTCTTCTCAATTCCTCTTTAGCACAATATGAGGGTTTTGGTCTTACATAATTTTACTCAATTGGATACTGGTTTTTTACCTATATTCAGGCATTTGGGGGTTTTGGTAATGGGATGTATTGGTCATGGTAGCCTAACAACTAGCCTGGTATTGGCTAGGCTACATGGAAACTGCTGAAAGGCAGGCAATCTTATTAGAGTAGGCTAGGATACTCTTGGGTGCTGAATGGTATTGCTATTAGTGTGTTTAGAATAGTTCACTGTAAATTTCTACCAAATCATTTTTTTGAGTTATGAATAAAGTTAATAAACCATTTGATGCCTTTTTTTATGCTGATTAAAAATATAATAATAATTTCTTTTGGAAATGAATTTAAGCCCCCCCCCCCCCTATATCTTTTTTTTTTTAAACAACAATATGACCCCCTATTATCTTTTTTTGTTTAAATTTGCTTATAATAATCATTTCTATCAGAAATTAATTTCAGCCCCCCCCCTATATATGCCAATTCAGGGTTAGGTTAGGTTTTAGAAATATATACCCTGAATTGGAATATATAGGGGGGGGGCTGAAATTCATTTCCAATAGAAATGATTACTATAGGCCTATTTGTAATCAGCTTAAAAAAAAGGGTCAATATCTACCAAATCATATTATTGAGTTAGGAACAAAGTGAATACACTATTCAATGCCTTTTTTATGCTGATTACAAATATAATAAGCATTTCTATCGGAAATGAATTTCAGCCCCTTCCCCTATATAGGCTATACCTAACCCTGAATTGGCATAGGGTAAGACACCCAGTAGTCGGCCACCTGCCTATTCTTGGACATAATCTTTTATACTAGGCCTATTTTAATCACTATTTACAATGAGCCCTTTGTATGACCAAGTTTAGGCAGAATTGTCACTTGTTAGTAAATTCAAAAATAGGAGGCACTGTACAAGTGAAACTATTTGAATTAGTAACCTGCTTGTTCAGAAATTCTTCAGAAATTTTTTTATACAAAAATTAAGTTTCTAGGTGGTATAATACAGTAATTAGAGTAGTTGAAATGTCAAAAAGTTTTCAAAGTGATTAAAGTGTCTGACTACTAGGTGTCTTACCCTATATAGGGGAGGGGGCTGAAATTCATTTCCAATAGAAATGCGTATTATATTCGTAATCAGCATAAAAAAAGGCATCAAATGGTGTATTCACTTTAGTCCTAACTCAATAATGTGATTTGGTAGATATTGACCAAAAAAAGGCATCGAGGGGTATATTCACTTTATGCATAAGTCAATAATATGATTTGGTAGAAATTTACCTAGTTCACAAAAAGAACCCTGTATCAATATTACCAAAGTATCTTAACATTGTATCATATAAACTTCAGATCATTCCCTGAGAGTTTCCAAAAGAGGCTACCCTGTTTGCAAGTCTTTTTACAAAGAAAAAGTTACCATCTATAAATAAATGTATAAAGAAGGAAATAAATCAAAGCTACAGCATAGCCTTTTCGCCTGAGACTGCTGAAATCAGACATTACTACATTAAAAGTAGTGGCTTTTATTCGTTCTATGCTCCTTCTTCTAACTAGGTTCTACTACGTGAATGTTCATTTAAAATGTGCGCCTTTATTTGGCTGGCGATAATATCACAATTCGCAGAAACATGATATTGAAAAGGAAATTCCAAGAAAAATTCTGACCAAGATGTGAGTTTATCTCAGCTTAATAATACCCAACTGACACCAAAGCTTAGAAATTCAAGAATAGGATATTTCAAAGTGTTAATATCTTATAGAAAAAAAATATAACTATTAATGCCAGCAAGAGAAACAAAGGCACAAAACATTTTATTAATTGGCTAAGTACATTGAATTTAGGCGAAATTTAGAACACCAGTGTTTAAGCTTTCTTAAAGTAACTGTTTAGTGCATTTACATAAATTCTTCCATGCATGGAAGAAGTGGATCAACCTAGTAAAAAAATAGTTTTATTGCATAAGTGAAATCATTAGATATTTGATCGTATCAAATTGCTATTGCTACGTGGTAATTTCGTTGTTTTCCTATATTTTCAACGGAAGGGTTGATTTTTTTTTTCACTGAGATTACCAGAAAAGACAGTTCTAAAAAACTAGAAAAGGAAAGGAAGAAAAATAATAAATAGAATCAGTCCTCGATTCTTTATCAATTTTGTAGCCATAAAAAGTACCCATTTGGCTTATTTTTGAATATTTCGCGTTAAATTCCCAAACGATTTCCTTCAACAAGTATTCGATTTATTAGAGAAATCCTCTAACAATGTTAGCTAACAATTTTAAGTTGGATGGCGGAAAAACGATTGTTGGGAAAAATGTTAGCTAACAGTTTTCGGTTGGACGGCGGGAAAACCCCTATAATCTTTGGCCTCTTGCTTAAAGGGTTGGGCACACACGTAGCTGATTTCGGAAACTGATTTCTAAATCAGCGCCGATTTTAAAAGAAATCGGCATCGACTTGAGCTTGAAAATTTTTCTAATTTTCGGCGCCGATTTACAAAATCAGCGCCGATTTTCATCATGATCGTCACAAAAAATAGGGATACAAATAAATAGTCAGCCAAAGATGTATGTGGTGAAAGACCCCTCTACTGAGCTGAGATCAATCATGCAACTATTAATAAACTCCAGTTGACTATTTGTGTCCATGATTCTTTGTTTTGAAAATCTCCCGCAATAAATTTTTCTTACCGCTATCGTTTGTCCACTGATGCTGAAATCGGTTCTCGAACTCAGCTACGTGTGCCGAGCCCTTAAAATAAGATTGACTCCATGGGCGCCGGCACGGGGGGCATGCCCCCCTGGAAATTTGGGACTACAAAGTGATTATAAAAAAACAAAAACAAAGTCAATTATAGACAAAAACAAGGTATATCGTTCACTCTCTTATCGTTCAATTTAACTTTGAACTGTTTCACACCAAGGTGGCTAGTTATGCAGTAAGTTGTAGTTTCATAAAAACTACTGCATTTAAAATTTAAACCAGTCTAGGAGAATTCAAGCACATTAATTATGTCGGCTCTATGGTAAAATATTCTGTTTTTCAGTAATTCTCCCGAAAAATAGGTAGAAGTGGAAACCTTCTTTTTCCAAAATCACTTATTTTTACAAAAAAAAAAAAACGCATCTTCGTACACAAGATGAAGAATAACATCATAATCATAGCATTTTAAAGGACGGCTTGGGTAAAAGTGATGGCAACCAGTTCGTTCTTTATTGTTTCCTGCTAAAAAACAAAAAAGCTGAAGGCTTATTCTTGTGTGTGATATATACATTAGGTTTTGTCTAAATTATTGCACAAAAGAACAGAGCCCATCAAAACAGATTATTTGGACGGAGGTTGTCAAAAGGGCGACGGCAGTAAAAAAGTTTGTTAGTGTGAAAATTCACAAAAAGCCTAACTATTTCTTTAGCTCTTTCATTATAAGAAGTTCATCTAAAGACACTAATCAGGTTTCTTTAATTTTCAACAGTCCTTTCTGGGGAGATCCTGATGATATGAATTCATAAATTCTTCCCTCCTCACAAAGGTTGCATATAGTCACCGTCCCCAAGAGTCTTAACTAATACGCTTGCTCCAACTCCCCATAAAGGTTTAGTTCGACTCTGTTAAAATTTTGGTGCCTTTAAAAATTGTTAACCAAAACGAATGTGCAAGGGTTATACTAAACTCTGAGCATAATATTGGAATATAGACACCCAAATTAAAATGAGCCAAGTATATGTTTTGCGAATGATAATCATTTCACTCTTTTTGGAAAATAATGAGCAAAGTATGAGTGATTTCTTAGTTTATGACACTTCCCCAGAGACTCAGTGTGTAACGTTCAAGTATAAACTATCATAAAACCAAAGACTACTCTTTTATTAATAGATGCTGAAGTTGGAGTTGCACTGTAGTAATCATAAAACCTTGTAAAAATTGAATATTTTTACATTAGATATTTTTTCAAATTTATTCTGTTTTTCCTTCATTCGACCTTCAGGTTCCAAAGTCAAGTATTACATAATTTTTTCTAATGAAAATAAAAATCAGTTTTTGCATTAATGTACATTTCAAAATATTTTTTAATAATTGAAAATTTTATTTTTATTAACTTTTGATCCGTGAACATCGCAGCTGGATAACCTTTTGCTCGGACGTCAAAATCTCATTACAAAATATGAACAGCATTTCAATTCTTCTTAGCAATTAACTGGTATATTTGCACGGACAACTTACTACCTGAGTTGCTGATACTTTGTGCACAGTGATTGCCAGGGTCACAATCAAATATACAAGGACTCCCCATGGGGTTGCCAGGACTCCCCAGGGACTCCCCATGCAAGGACTCCCCAGGGGGTTGCCCCCTCCCCATGATATGGGGAGGGGGCAACCCCCTCCCCATATCATTTACAGGGGTTATATATTCAACATTTACCACCATAACCAAGTCTTAACAGTAATTTATAGATAATATATTGTCTAGTGCCGGAATCCCTGGCTTCACCCAGGACCCGGCACTCGGCAAGGTTGTATATATTTATTCTCTAATTACGCAATTGTAAGGTCATGGCGTTATTCTTTAGTTTTAAGTCATGAGGTGTCAAATGAACAATTTCAATTGAATTAAGAAATTTTCGCGGCAATTCGATTCCTCCTTCCAGTAAATGTATCAAATTAGGATTTGTTTTGTCTTGGAACTCGTTGCGATTCTCACTGTTGCTTCTCTTCTAAATATTGATTTCGTTTACGATTTGATGTGATCATCCCTGTCACCTATCTTCTAAATTGATATTTTCTCTGTCCATTATTTTCATCCGGGATTCGTTTTGATGCTTATTGTTGCATGTTTTCTAGCCGCAGATCTCGTTGCGCTTCATTTTCGTGCATGTTTACCTCAGACATTTTGCCGTGCCCTTTACTTTAGCTGTTCAGATTCATTCAAAATCATGTTTAATTTCCCATGGCGTCATAGATACCAAAAACACTTCTTTCCCAGCTTTTCCCCAGTCGTTGTACTTCTGCTTTAATTGCGTTGTCACATAATTCAGAAACAACCAGGAATTTTCCAATCAATGCCCTCTGAAATAGCTGAATCAAACATTAAAACTCTCAGGTGAATTTAATTTCTCCTTCCTGTTTATCCTTTACAACCTCTAAAAAAAAACGCTCATTTTTTCATTTTAATTTCTGAAATATCTAATTTATAAGATAGCATAATTATCCTGTTATTTCTTAGTTTTAAGTTACATTTTCGTTTGCAATCCAATGTGAATTTTGCTGTTTCTTGTGCCAGGCCTTTTTCTTTATCTGTTCAAAGTAATTTGTCATCTTTGTAATTTTGCACGTGTCATAAATACTAAAAATTAATTCCTTCATCCTGTCTATCCTCCACAGACTCACACACGCTGAACTAACAAGTTCCTTCATTCCACTGCAATCTTGCTTTACTTTCTAACCGTAGATTCCGCTGTGCAACATTTTTGTTTGAAATTCAATGTGATTCTTGCTGTTTCTTGTTCCATGTCTTTTTCTTTAACTGCTCGGAGACATTTATCATCTTTGTCAATTTTGCATGCTTCATAGACATAAAAACAATACGACAACCCCTGGAGAAAAATGACAATTTTTGCGCTTTGAATGTTTATAAATGTGACGTCAATCACATGATTTTTTTAGGCGTTAATTCATTTTCTCCATCCTGTGTATCTTTGCAGACGCTAAAAAAAACACTTTTTATTCTAGGGTGAAAATCAGCAATTTCAATGGAATTAAATATTTCTGGCGTGAATTCTGCTCGTTCTTCATGTTTATCCTTCAGAGAATCTTGCACGCTAAATCAACAAGTTTCTTCATTTTATTATAATTTTGCTTTGTCTTCAAACAGTAGATTTCGCCGTGCGACGTTTTCCTTTGCGATTCAATGTTATTTTTGAATGAAGTTTTGTATGGCTTTGTTAGAGCACAAGACACAGTATACCTTCGTGTATTTTGTAAGGATTACTGGCAAAGATGTGTAGTGACAAACAGTGTAAAATACTCCAGAGCTTTCATAGCAATAACAGGGTGCATTACAAATCACTACTACTACAAACAACTCACCGCAGCAACAAACTACCTGAGGCTAACACAGCTACGCACCCTCCTCCTCCATCTCAAATTATTCAAAGCCTCCCACTTTACACCCTCCCAGGAAGTCCCCACTCCTCTCAAATCCTCCTTTGCGACATACTCCCACTCCAACCGCGGACGACCTACTCTCCGTTTAACCCTAAATGGTTGGGCAAATAGGACAATCTTTAGCAATCTGTCATCCTTCATCCACAGAACGCCCTAGAAAAAAGGAATGAATCATACTTTTCGTACAGCCTACTGTTTGAAATATGGTCAGTCAGTTGGGTACCCAAACTAATGCACGACGATAAATAAAGGTTCAACTAGGGATAATTTTTTTTTTTTAATAAACAGTGTTTCACAAGCAGTGATAGAAACTCACAAAAAATACCAGACATTTCGTCTGGAAATATTTACAGTTATAGGAACATATTTACAGTTAAGCATCAAATTTTCGTCTTGAACAACTTTAGAAACAACTAATTAATTAAACTGAATATTTGATGTATAATGATATTAATTACTGAAAGCTCATCAGTTCAAAATTTTACTATAATTTTAATGTTTATTTTCCAATATTAAGTACAAAAGAAAATATTTGTAATAAAATTGATTTATCAGTAAAGCACCAATTACGCAGTAGGTTTTAGACTTTTACAGTGATAGAAGGAGGCGGTATCCAAACTCTTGTTTGTAGTGATTTTTGTTTGTTTCAAGCTTGATTTGCATATTCAATTCAAGTTTCACTCGTTTTAAGATTTATTTATTCATTTAAATTAATATCTATTGTAAGTTTGTTTGCATTGATTGTTTATTTATTTTCTGTTCGTTTTCAGTTTCATTTATACTTCAATAGCAAAATATTTTTTTTTAAGCTTGATTTTCATATTCAATCTAAGCATTACTCGCTTAAGATCTATTTATTCATTTATATTATTACTTGTTATATGTTTTTTGCTATTATTGTTGATTTAATTTCTGTTCGTTTTAAGTTTAATTTATTTTTTTAATAGTAATTTTGGTCGTTTTGAATTTGAATTTTAACAGGTATTTGAATCTGCTGAGCTTAAGTTTAAAATGACCTTTACTTTTCTTTGAAAAAATTATTTTCCGGAAAGTTTTTTTTTAATTAATTTTTGTTCGGTTTTGATTACCAAAAGTTTTAAGTTTTTAAAAATTACTTATTTCTAAATCAAACTTAAAAAATAAAAAATCAAATGTTCATCAAAGTATCAAAACTGGTATCAAAGTAACAATATCAAAGTAAAAAAATGTGTCTGTGTCAACCTCGGAGTTTTT
This sequence comes from Artemia sp. Qi Xiang Cuo, assembly GCF_049724085.1. NCBI lineage: Eukaryota > Metazoa > Arthropoda > Branchiopoda > Anostraca > Artemiidae > Artemia > Artemia sp. Qi Xiang Cuo. The sequence continues at coordinate 72,004,808 of NC_142800.1, forward strand.
ATTATCTGATGTTTGAACTATTTTTAACAAAATGGCTATCACAAAATTTTTATCGGATAAGTCTGGGGAAAAAAGGCGTGGAGGGGGGAGCTAATTGCCCTTTGGTCTCTTTTGACTCTTTAAAAGTGAACTAGAACTTTCTATTTTCAATCAAATGAGCCCTCTCTGAAGTTTATACGAGAATCCCTTCTATAAGAACCATATATACGCCCAGAGTATAACTTAAAACACCTGTCCCTGGGTCCTGGGGGGTCGACCCCGGAGTTTTAATATTTGATGTTTGAACTATTTTAAAAAAATGGTCACCTCAAATTTGTATCGGATGGGTTTACAAATCCGATAAACCCAAAGGCGTGGAGAGCAGGAGGGGCTAGTTGCCCTCCGATCTTTTTTTACCCTGAAAAAATGAATTAGAACTTTTAATTTCCATTCAAATGAGCCCTCTCTGAAGTTTATACGAGCATCCCTTTCATAAGAACCATATACGGCCAGAGGATATAGCTTAAATGCCTACCCCCCGGGCCCTGGGGGGTTGGGTCGACACCGGAGTTTTTGTTATCTGACCTGTGAACTATTTTACAAAAATGGCTATCTCAAAATTTGTTTGGGGAAAGGGCGTGGGGGCTAGGTGCCCTCCAATCTCTTTTGAATCCTAAATATTCAACAAGAACTACCAAATTCAGATCAAATCAGCCTCCTCTGAAGATTATACGAGCATCACTTCTAAAATAACCCTATATGTCCCTAGGATTTACCTTGCAATACCTGCCTCCGGGCCATTGGTGGTTGTGTCGACACGTGATTTTTCTTTGTCTGACCTTTGAACTGTTTATAACAAGATGGCTATCTCACAATTTTTATCGGATGCATTAGGGGGATAGTTGCCGTCTGATCTCTTTTGACTCTTAAAAACTGAACTAGAACTTTTAATTTCCAATCAAATTAGCCCTCTCTGAAGTTTATACGAGCATCCCTTTCATAAGAACCATATACGGCCATAGGATATAGCTTAAATGCCTACCCCCCGGGCCCTGGGGGGTTGTGTCGACACCGGAGTTTTTGTTATCTGACCTGTGAACTATTTTACAAAAATGGCTATCTCAAAATTTGTTTGGGGAAAGGGCGTGGGGGCTAGGGGCCCTCCGATCTCTTTTGAATCCTAAAAATTGAACAAGAACTTTCAATTTCCATTCAAATGAGCCCACTCTGAAGTTTAAACAAGCATTACTTCCATAAGAACCATATATGCCCCCAGGGTATAACTTGCAACACCTGCCTCCGGGCCCTGTGTGGTTGTGTCGACACCTGATTTTTCTTTGTCTGACCTTTGAACTGTTTATAACAAGATGGCTATCTCACAATTTTTATCGGATGCATTAGGGGGATAGTTGCCCTCTGATCTCTTTTGACTGTTAAAAACTGAACTAGAACTTTCAATTTCCAATCAAATTAGCCCTCTCTGAAGTTTATACGAGCATCCCTTTCACAACAGCTGTATATGCCCCCCAGGGATAACTTACATCGCCTAACCTGGGCCCTGAAGGATTTTGTTGACCCTGGAGATTTCGTTACATGATCTTTAAGGCATTTAAAACAATGGCTATCTCAAAGCTCTTATCGGAAGGGTTTGAGGAAAATAGGGTGTGGAGAGCAGGGCTAGTTGCCCTCCGATCTCTCTTGGCTCGATAACTATATATGCCCCCAGAGCATTACATACAACACCTACCTCTGGGCCCTGGGGGGTTGTGTCGACCCCGGAGTTTTCCTATAGTTTTCATTATATGATCTTTGATCTATTTTTAAATAAATGGCTATCTCAAAGTTCTTATCGGATTGGTTTGAGGAAAAAAGGTCATGGAAGGGGGGCTAGTTCCCCTCCGATACCTTTTGACTCTTTAAAAAAGAATTAGAACTTTCAATTTCCAATCAAATGAGCCCTCTCCGATGTTAACAAGGGCATCTCTTTCTAAAGTACCATCTATGCCCCCAGAATAACACTTCCAATACCTGTCCCGGGCTCTGGAGGGTCGCGTTAGTACAGTAGTATTTCTCGCATCATCTTTGATCTATTTTTAACAAAAGGAACATATGTAAAATAGTTTTTATTACATCACCTTTGAAGTATCTTTAACAAAATGGCTACCTTAAAGTTTCTATCAGATATCTTTGGGAAAAAAGGGCTTAAAAAGGGGGGGGGGGGCTAGTTGCCCTCTGATAACTTTTGACTCTTAAAAAGGGCACTAGAACTCTCGATTTCCAATCTAATGAGCCCGTTTTGAAGTTTATACGACGACCCCTTCTATATAAAGTGCCTCTGAGAAAAATAAATAAAAGGAGTGTGGGGGGAGACTAGCTGCCATCCGATCACTTTTGACTCTTAAAAAGTGAATTACAACTTTCAATTTCCAACCAAATGAGTCCTCTATGAAGTTTATACGAACATCCCTTAAATAACAACCATATAACTTACAACGCCTACACCCGGGCCCTGGGGGGCTGAGTCGACACCGAAGTTTTTGTTATCTGAACTCTGAACTATTTTTAGCAAAATGTCTATCTCAAATTTTTTATCTGATGCATTTAGAACGTGGAAGCGGGGGGGGGCGGGCTAGTTGCCCTACGATCTCTTTTGACTCTTAAAAAGTGAATAAGAACTTTTAATTTCCAATCAAATGATCCCTCTCCGAAGTTTATACGAGCATCCCTTCCATAAGAACTACATATGCCCCCAGAGAGTTACTTACAACGCCTGCCTCCAGGCCCTGGCGGGTTGAGTCGACACAGGAGTTTTTCTTACCTGGCCTTTGAACCATTCTAATGAAATGGCTAGTTTAAAAATATTATCGGATGAGCTTGGGAAAAAAAGGGTATGTGGGGTGTCCGAGTTGCCCTCGGATATTTTTTTACTCTTAAAAAGTGAATTTCCAAAAGTGAAAAGCCCTGTGAATTTCCAATCGAATGAGTCCTTTTTGAAGTTTCTACGACAAAGCTTTCTATAAAAACTTTGTATGCCCCCAGGGCATAACTTACAACCTGTGCCCTGAGAGCTGTGGGGGAGGGGGAGTGTCCTCCTGAAACACATACTTTCTATGTCAAAATCAACTATAAAGAACAAAATGGCTATTTCAAAATTTTGATTGGATGTGTTTGGGGAAATGGTGGGCGTGGAAGGTGTGTTCGTTGCCTTCCAATCACTTTTGACCCTTAAAAAGGGCACTAAAACTCTCGATTTCCAATCGAATGAGCCCCCTTTGAAGTTTTTACGACGGTTATTGACTTGATAACTATATATGCTTCCAGAGCATTACATACAACACCTACCTCTGGGCCCTGGGGGGTTGTGTTGACCTCAGAGTTTTCCTATGGTTTTCATTATATGATCTTTGATCTATTTTTAAATAAATGGCTATCTCAAAGTTCTTATCGGATGGGTTTGAGGATAAAAGGTCATGGAGGGGGGGGGGCTAGTTGCCTTCCCATATCTTATGACGCTTAAAGATTGAACTAGGGCTTTTCTTTTCTAACCAATTGAACCCTGTCCGAAGGTCATGCGAGTATAATTTCCTGAAGAAGCATACAAACCGTCAAACCAGTACCTCAAACGCCTGCCCCGGCTCTGGGGGGTTATGTTAATGCAGGAGGTTTTATTATCTGACCTTTGAACTATTTTTAACGAAATAGCCATACGTAAAGGAATTTTTGTTATATAATCTTTGAACAATTTTTAAAAAAATGGCTACCTCAAATTTTTTACTATATGTATTTGGGGAAAAAGGGCTTAAAAAGGGGGGGGGGGGCTAGTTGCCCTCTGATAACTTTTGACTCTTAAAAAGGGCACTAGAACTCTCGATTTCCAATCTAATGAGCCCCCTTTGAAGTTTATACGACAACCCCTTCTATATAAAGTGCCGCTGAGAAAAAATAAATGGAGTGTGGGGAGAGACTAGCTGCCATCCGATCACTTTTGACTCGTAAAAAGTGAATTACAAATTTCAATTTCCAACCAAATGAGCCCTCTATGAAGTTTATACGAACATCTCTTAAATAACAACCATATAACTTACAATGCCTACATCCGGGCCCTGGGGGGCTGTGTCGATACCGAAGTTTTTGTTATCTGAACTCTAAACTATTTTTAACAAAATGTCTATCTCAAAATTTTTATCTGATGTATTTAGGACGTGGAAGGGGGGGGGCTAGTTGCCCTCCGATCTCTTTTGACTCTTAAAAAGTGAACAAAACTTTCAATTTCAATTCAAATAAACCCTCTCCGAGGTTTATACGAGCATCCCTTCCATAAGAACCACATATGCCCCCAGAGCATTACTTACAACGCCTGCCTCCAGGCCCTGGCGGGTTGAGTCGACACAGGAGTTTTTCTTACCTGGCCTTTGAACCATTCTAATGAAATGGCTAGTTTAAAAATATTATCGGATGAGCTTGGGGAAAAAAGAGTATGTGGGGTGTCCGAGTTGCCCTCGGATATTTTTTGACTCTTAAAAAGGAACTAGAACTTTCAATTTCCAATCGAATGAGTCTTCTCCGAAGTTTATACGAGCATCCCTTTCATAAGAACCATATACGCCCCCAGCACAACACTTACAACGCCTTCCCCCCGGGCCCTGGGGGGTCGTGTGGATACCGAAGTTTTTGTTATCTAATTTTTGAACAATTTAAAAAAAACTGGCTATCTCAAAATTTGTAGCGGATGGGCTTGGGGAATAACGGGCGTGGGGGGGGGGGACTAGTTGCCCTTAAATCTCTTGATTCTTAAAAAGTGAACTAGAACTTTCAATTTCCAATTTAATGAGCCCTCTATGAAGTTTATACGAGCATCCCTTTCATAACAACCATACAAGCCTTTAGGGCATAACTTAGAATGCCTACCCCCGGGCCCTGAGGGGTTATATTGACACCGGAGTTTTTCTCATCCGACCTTTGAACTATTTTTAACAAAATCTCTATCTCATAATATTCATCAGACGGGTTTAGAAAAAGAAGGCGTGGGGGGGGCTAGTTGCCCTCGGATCTCTTTTGACTAGTAAAAAGTGAACTCGAACTTTCAATTTCCAATCAAGTGTGCCCTCTCTGAAGTTTATACGAGTATCTCTTTCATAAGAACCATATATGCCCCAGGGCATAACTTACAACGCCCGCCTCCGAGCCCTGGGGGGTTGTGTCTACACCTTACTTTTTTTCATCTGACTTTTGAACAATTTTTAACTTAATGGCTATCTCAAAATTTTTATCGGATACATTTGGGGAAAAGGGGGCGTGGGGGGGGGGGAGGTAGTTACCCTCCAATCTCTTTTGGCTCTCAGATAATGAACTAGAACTTTCAATTTCAAATCAAAAGAGCCCTCGCTGAAGTTTTTACGAGCATCCTTTCCATAAGAACCAGATATAGATGATAGATGGCTCTCGCGCCGTTGAGGCTGCAAGTCATTCTATCCTAGTTTAACTTGTTCAGTGCCTTGAAATACTCCTCCCTTTGCGATGAAAGTGGTATTAATAAAAACTGTATTAATAGTGCTATTCTTTGTGACTGAGGCTGCTGCTGAAAACTGGATTGATCAATGCAAAAAAGGTACTTTCATTTCTTTTGCTGTTTTGGCGCCATCTGTCATAGCCACACTCGTCACACTAAGAATTTATAAAAATATAGATGACGTTCCCTTCGTTCGCAAGCGAACAAGAAGAGGATGCAGAGGTGGCAGAAAGAAATTTAAGATTGACGTGTTAGTCACCTACAGACGATTGGCCAGCCAAAAGCCTAAGCGTGAGAGTTGTTTAGTCTCAATCCCGCGCGTGAGCCTACCGCCCCGGCTGATCCCTGACAACAATGATCCTACCAATGATTTCGGGTCTGATTGTCCTCCAGTATTATCGCCGCAGGTTCTCTCTTGTAAACACCAACTTCCCAACTTCCTTCTGAGCAATGTCCGCTCACTAACGAATAAAGTAGATGAGTTAGATGTCATTCTACGTCAGAATAACATCCATATCGCCGCAATTACCGAAACATGGCAGCTCGACGAAACAAGTGGAAGGATGGCTGGTTACAAGATTTTCTTGAACACTAGAACAGACAGGATTGGCGGAGGTGTTGCCCTGTATGTATGCGATGATATCCCCTGCAAATATTTAGATAACGTCAATGACCCTGACCATGAAGCGATCTGGGCATTATGCAAGCCAAAACATTTACCACGAGATGTCTCTTGCATCATTATTGCAAGTATCTACTATCCTGAAAGTGCCAAGAACAGACGGCTGTTGGTATCCTACCGTCAGTCTACGTTAGACACATTACATCAGCAGTATAGCTGCCTGGGCTTCATAATAGCTGGTGACTTCAACCAAACAAAGAAACAATGGCTTGCTAATGCGCTGGGTATGTCACAAGTGGTCAAGATACCCACCCATGTGACCGGGAGTACCCTTGACCTTATTCTTACAAACCTTGCTCCATATTACAAAGACGTGTCTTCGAACGGGCCATTGGGCAAATCGGACCATCACACTCTGCTGATGAAGGCAAAAAGTGAAATCAGGAAGCTTAAGAAAATAAAAGTACTCCGGAGACCTATCACGAGGTCTGCTATTAATACGTACGGAATGTGGGTCGGTACTCACTGCTTCAGCGAAATATACAACGAAAGCGATGTCAACAGGAAAGCAGAAATATTTCAGTCCCTACTCTATGAGAAATACTTAGAAGTTTTCCCGGAGAAGCAATTTGTCGTGAGCGAATCTGACAAGCCCTGGATCACTCCAAAAATAAAACAGCTGATTCGCAAAAAAACCACTGTAAGGCAGTCAAGTGGTGACGCAACGTCGTTACGATTATTAAGAAACAAAATCGTTAGCCTTTGTCGCGAGGCAAGAAAGTCCTTCGGAAAATCCCTTTTGGACACTGAAATAAAAAAGGATCCCCGTAAATGGCACCGTCTAGTGAGGCAGATTGCTGGAAAAACAGTATCATCCAGTATCCGTATTCTGAACGATGATGGGTCACTCGTGAGTGCAAATGACGTCAACAATTACTTTACTGACATTTGTACATCCTTTCCTGCCCCAACTAACACTGAAATAGAGAATCTACTGTCAATATGCCCTGACGAAGGTGAAATCGAAATAGTTGAGTATCAAGTTTTCAATGAGCTGAACAAGTTGTGTCCATCCAGTAGCTCTTTTCCTGAAGAGCTACCTATAAGGTTAATACGAGAGTTCTCTCTTTTCCTTGCCAAGCCACTTGGACACATCATCAGCGAATGTTTCGCCCAGTCAACTTTCCCGTCGTGCTGGAAACGCGCATGTGTGCGTGTTATACCGAAGACTAAAACACCCAAATCTTGCAACGAGTTACGACCGATATCAATCACATCTACCTTTGCAAAAATCACCGAGTCATTCATCCTGCGTGAATTGCTCAAGCAAACGCGGGAAAACATAGACCGTTACCAGTATGGCGGCCTCAAAGGTTGCAATACCTCGATATACCTCGTGCGCCTAGTCGACATTATCTTTAAGTGGCTTGACAAGGGCAGTACCTTCATCGACCTAGCTCTCGCCGATTTCAGGAAGGCATTTGACCTGATTTGTCATCTTACGGCAGCAAAAAATATGCGAGCAATGGGCGCACAGAAGCGGTCTCTTGCATTAGTGATGAGCTTCCTTCAGGACAGAACGCAGTGTGTATTTCCATTGTTTGAAGGTGACTTGATCTCATACTGGTCTAAACTTACCTGTGGAGCCCCTCAGGGTACAAGACTTGCTGGTTTCATATTTATCTCCCTCATCAACTTCCTCCTTCAGAATTTCGAAGAGCGACTCAAATTCGTCGACGATTCATCATTTTTCCTCAAATACCTCGTGAGAGAAGGTGTAATCGAACGTCAGTTCAACTAGACCCTTCTGGCATCCTTCTCTGAGGACTGTGAACGTTACAAGCTGACACGAATGCAGATAAATCAACGATCCTCAGGTTTTGCCCCTTAAAACGTGATCTGGAATTCCCGCAAGTCCCTTTCCCTATTGTTCCATCTGCAAAAATCCTCGGAGTCACATTATCGATGGACTGCACATTCACCGAACACGTGGAGAAGGTTATTAAGGCTGGCAATGCATCACTTCAGACACTAGTCCTGATGCGCAGGTTTGGCTGCGACACTCAAAGCCTAAAAAATGCCTATATTACGTATGTGAGACCTCTACTCGAATATGCCGTCGCTGTCTGGGGACCTTTTGTCCAGAGCATCCACTACCTTTGCGATGACCTTGAATCTTTGCAGAAACGAGCTGTTAACATAATCGTTGGTAACAGAAGTGACGACTACAACAAACTCTTGCAAGAACTGAACCTTGAATCTCTCAGCGACAGACGATTATCACTGATCATGTCCCTCGGCAAGTCACTGCTATCTTCGCCCCATCACAGACTGATCCTCCCACCTGATGCTCCTGTTAACCAAAGAACCAGATCCCAGTCGAAGCTACAACCCCTTGTCTGCAGGACCAACCGCTACAAAAACACGTTTGTCCCCTTTTTCGTTGAATCATACAACAATAATTTGTGTTATTTGAATTAATGTTTTTGTTTTTTTTTAGTGTTCTTTGTATTTTTTTTTTTTTTTCTTCTCATATTTTTTTAAATAAGACATACAATATCCATTGCTAAGCTTTTATATATTAATAAAAAAATGTATATGTATATTTATATGCCTATGTCTATGTCTATGTCTATTCCCCCAGGGCATAACTTACAACGACTGCCCTCGAGCCTTGGGGGGCTGTGTCGACCCCAGAGTTTTCGTCATATGGCGTTTGAACTATTTAAAAAAAATGACTATTTCAAAGTTCTTTTCAGATGGTTTTGAGGAAAAAAAGGCGTGGAGGGGAGGGGCTAGGTGCCCCCCAATCTCTTTTGACTCTTAAAAAGTGAACTAGAACTTTCAATTTCCGATCCCTTCCATAAGAACCACATACCCCCCAGGGCATAACTTATAACCCTTGTCCTGAAGACTGTTGGGGGAGTGTCATGCTCAAAGATATATTTTCCAGAACTTTCAACTACGTTGAACAAAACGTCTATCTCAAAATTTTGATTGGATGTGTTTGGGAAAATGGTGGGCGTGGAAGGGGTGTTAGTCCAATCACTTTCGACTATTTAAAAGGGCACTAGTCATTTAAATTTCCAATCGATTGAGCCCTTTTTGAAGTTTCTACGACAACGCTTTCTATAAAAACCTTATATGCCCCCAGGGCATAACTTACAACCCTTACCCTGAGGGCTGTGGAAGATTGTCATCCTCAAAGACCTAATTTCCAGAATGTTCAACTACGTTTAACTAAATGACTATCTCAAAATTTTGATTGGATGTGTATGGGGAAAAGGTGGACCTGAGAGGGGGGTTAGTTGCCCTCCAATCACTTTAGACTATTAAAAAGAGCACTAGTCCTGTGAATTTCCAATCGAATGAGTCCTTTTTGAAGTTTCTACGACAAAGCTTTCTATAAAAACTTTGTATGCCCCCAGGGCATAACTTACAACCTGTGCCCTGAGAGCTGCGGGGGGGGGGGAGTGTCCTCCTGAAATACATGATTTCCATGTCAAAATCAACTACGTAGAACAAAATGGCTGTCTCAAAATTTTGATAGGATGTGTTTGGGGAAATGGTGGGTGTGGAAGGGTGTTAGTTGCCTTCCAATCATTTTTGACCCTTAAAACGGGCACTAGAACTCTCGATTTCCAATCGAATGAGCCCCCTTTGAAGTTTATACGATGAATCCTTCCATATAAAGTACCTCTGGGAAAAAAAATAATAATAAAGCATTGGAGCCGTATGGCATTTACTATAGGCAACGCTATAGCGTTGCCTCTGATTTCTATCATTGTTTGTGAAGCACTGGCTATTAAAAGGATTTTATCTCTATTTGAGCTTTTATTTATCGTCTTGGAAAGGCAGCGTGGTCTCCGAAATTATTAACTAATCCATCGGCAATTTCTCTGGAAAACATCTAGTAAATCTTCCTCTGTTTTTCAAAATGCCAGTGCTTCAGAACCACATTTGACCACTGTCATTTGCTCACACTTTCATAGAAAATGCTAAAATCATCAGCATAATCTAAGTCCAGGAAAGTTTTTCTTCACTAATTGTCTGCAGTAAAATGGGTGTTATCATTCCCCTGAAAATATACTTACCACAAAAGTCCTTCTAAAACTTTATTCAAATTAAAATGATTCCGGGCAATGCTAAAGTTTAGAGCCTATAGGTCCAAGAAAACAGGATATGGCAGAGGGACGTCTTTGGGCTTTGATTTTTGATAAGAGGCACTGGAAAGAGGCCTCATAATGAAAGGCCAAGAGTAAGGGCTACCTAAAGCTGTTTAGCAACACAGTCCTGCTTTTTATGGGCTTCATTTAGTTTTACAATAATTGCGGCAGCGATCACATCACCACAATTTGGCACATCGTCAGGATAAGGAATGACAAATTTCAGAAGCTCTTTATTCTCTTTAGCAGACTTTCAGAGGTTTGGTAATATTTCTTACTTTGCCAAAGTTGCTCATTAAAACCGAGATTTTGAACACTTTTCATGGTGTTTTCTTTGTTTCAATGATTGCACTTCGCATAAAAAAAAGACTTGATTGCTTCATTCAAAAAAGTTTCCGTTTTTGCACCATGCACCATTGAGTGCGAAATGAAAATTAGCAAAGGGTTCCAATAAGTTCAGTTCTTTTGCCCATTCCTGCGCAATCACAGTACAATGTAACACAACCAAACAAACTCCAGTATTACAACCCAAAACAATCAATAACAAATATCGTAATTCAATCTTTATCAATATGAAAAAGTTAAATTATTTCATTCAAAAAAGTTTCCGTTTTTGCACCATGCACCATTGAGTGCGAAATGAAAATTAGCAAAGGGTTCCAATCAGTTCAGTTCTTTTGCCAATTCCTGCGCAATCACAGCACAATGTAACACAACCAAACAAACTCCAGTATTACAACCCAAAACAATCAATAACAAATAATTCAAACTTTATCAATATCAAAAAGTTAAAAATTTAATCGAAAACGAAAAAATTCATACCACAAGAACTGAATGCATGAACCTAAAATAAGAACCGATAAGTCACTAGTTAAATTTTTATTTGTTTCTTCCCCTAAGAACTGTGTCAGTTAAACTTCCTTTTAAAGGGATTGACAGACAGGTTCTCAGGGATAATCTCTCTTTGGAGAGAGATTATCCTCCAAAGAGGATAATCTCTAATAATAATTCAGATAATTCAAACATGTTTGCATATTTGACGCCCCCCCCCTGGCAAATTAAAAATCTACTTGATTCTATTCTCGTATACTGATTTCTTGATTGCACATTACCTGAGAATTTTTGGGTGTCAGGGGTAGGGGATTTAAATGATGAAATGAGATAAATATTAATTTGTTATAAAGAAATAAAGGCTACCAAAATTTTATATGTTACTTCAATCACTGAATTCTGCTTTCCTAGTAGGACCCCTACAGGAGGATATGATTTATTTACTTTTGATGGAAACTAACATTGAAGGCTATTTTAATCTATTTACACTATCTAAGACATAATGATATAAAATAACATAACAGTTGCACAAAAAACTTCACACATAATAAGGCACGTGGTACCATAGAATTAACTCACATTATCAGTGGCGTCGTTTGTGGGGGGGGGGGGCTTCCTGCTCAAAAATTCGGCGAAAAAAACAGATAATTTTATTAATAAATCCATACTAGTTTATAATATAAAAAAAGCAAAAAACAGAGGTCCATTACACTTCCTAATATGTTTGATATTAATATTTATGCAAATATGTCGCCTTTGAAACCTTATCATAAAGTAAATAGGGGAGCCTAGTCAATGGTAAAACTGTTCATTTTCAGAGATAAACCATAGAATACAAAGTTTCTTCAACTGTTCTTTTCAGTAGAATCAAGGAGCTAAGAATCCTGTCAAGCATATCAGAGGAGCATATTATAAAGAGGGTATGGAGGTTGTCTTACGAAGTGGTGAATATCGCATCAGAGGCAATAGAGTTTCTTGCATATCAACAGTCGACACAGCGCGGCCAATAGCCATTCGCAGTAAATCTACTCTAGTGTCTTTTTTTAATCTCAGTTAGCTTAAAGTGATCCATATAACCAAAATATTTTAAGCCATTCAATTTCATCATCTTTAAATATAGTTTAATTTCTCATACCGGAATTAATAATAAATAGAACAATAAAATTTGAAACTAACCACTAGCTCTCATCAATCTTTAGCTTTTGATCTCATTGTCATCTGAGAAAACCCACTTTTGACCTGAGGTGGGTTAATTTTGGACGACAGATGTATAAATGGTTCATGCAAAGAATTCAAGTCAAAAACTGATAACTCATAGCACTTGGTTTTCTCTTTGGCAGACCAAGCAAGGACTTGACTATAATCAACTTGACGTTCCTCCACAAGATCCAATTTTGTGCCTATTATAATTACTGGAGCCTAGAAAATAAATTTAATAGTTATCGAAGAAACTATTTGAGGGTGATAGATAAGTTGAGGTTTTAGTATTAAAGCGAAGAAACTAGCAATAGCAATAAGAAGAGTTAATAGGGGTATCATAGCTTTCCTGCAAAGTATAGACACATACTGAATAAGTACTGACAAAACCTATCCTCTCTACACAAAAAAGTGACCCTTTGTCCGTGTCTCCGGAGACGATTCCATACCTATGCGAACCTGGCGACTAAATCACAAGTTCCGTAGGGGATTATACTTGTTCCGTAAAAGCTGTATTAAATTTAATTTATTGCCTCGGAGCGATTAAGTAGTACAACATTTTCCCTCTAGAGGCGCTGAGGTACGCGGGGTCACTTTTGGAGAGTTTTGACTGTACTTGTTCAGTAGATGATTATACTTTGGTTTCCTGGGATATTTGCCAAAAGAAGAAAGACTGTCCGGGGTGCCAATACATGAAATTTAAGGCGAGGCAAGGATTTTTGTTCATTTTATTAATGAAGGCCAAAAAATGTGTTTTCAAAATCTAAAGGGGGGGGGGGGTCAACTTAACTTTTTTTTCAATTTATATTTTTTTTCAAAATCTAGGGGGGTGAAGAATCACCCCTCCCCCAATTTACACCTCTGAATACCATGAAAATAGAATAAAAATATAGCTTTTTTCAGTTTTGTTCCCCTGTCGATAGGGATATACCATGAGTATTTTTTAGCATAAGCAGAATGTAGGCAGCTTATTTATTTTCTATATTTAAGCTCTATCGGGTAGAAAAAATGGCAGCAATATAATACTCGGATTTAATCTATAATTTATTTCCTACATTTAGTCGCCGTATCTTAGACTAACATTTACAGAGTTTCTGAACTAAAAAGTAGGCCTTCTTGCACCTCGCGACTTCTCTTGAAACAAAATATTATTGTCTCTTAATTTCTCTCAATTGTATCTTTCTGTGTATGAAATAGTTAGTAAACCATGCCGTTGATAAACCTAACTTTTATTTGATCCATTCAGATGTCAAAGGTCACAAAACGAAAAGAGAACAAAAACGACACCATGTTTGGATCATATTGCATCTGTTATACGAAGGAAAAAATCAAAATTTATTTGCGATGTCATGTCAGTTTAAGTTATTTACAGTCGTTCACAAAACAAAGCATTTAGTAAAGGAAAAAAACTACAATTTTTACCTATTGAAGATGCTAACTACTATTACACCTTCTCTACTTTATTTCAGTTTAAGCTCCTCTCTTTACCCCCTCCCCATGAAGCTCCTAGTTCCTGTAAACTTTTATTTGAATTATTCCTACTTTATTGGAGGATATCATACTTATTCTTTAGCCCTGGATGATTTTTAGCACTTTACTATCCTTCGGCCGCGAAAGGTGACCTAGCGAAAACTAACCTTTGACTTTTTCTCTGGAAAACATTCAGCATATCTTTCTCAACCTTTCAAAGAAATTACATTAAAAAAAAAAGTTTTTTAAATTGAAAGTAAGGAGCGATATTAAAACTTAAAACGAACAGAAATTATTCCGTATATGAAAGGGGCTGTCCCCTCCTCAACCCCTCGCTCGTTACGCTAAAGTTTTTTATTGTTTTAAAAAATAGAGTAGTGAGAAAGTAAAACTTTAGCGTAAAGAGCGAGGTGTTGAGGAGGGGACAACCCCTTTCATATACGGAATAATTTCAGTTCGTTTTAAATTTTAATGTCGCTCCTTACTTTCAGTTTAAGAACTTGTTTTTTTTATTTAATTTTTGATCGTTTTTTAGTTAATGCAGCTTTTATTTTGGCTCACCATCATTGAATAAGTAAACAAAATTTGCATAAAAAATTTACTTTTCGTTTGCTAAATGGCTGTCTCTAAATTTGGTTCTGGCGTAGTTTACAAATTAACTTACGTAACGAACTTCTATATTCGTATATTTTTCTTCTGGCAAAAAAAAACAAAGTTGCAGATTTTTGCAGATATGAGCTTGAAACCTATGTAATAGGGTTTTCTGATACGCTGAATCTGACGGTGTGATTTTCATTAAAATCCTTTCACTTGTAGGGGATGTTTCCCCCCTCTTTAAAAAATCAGGTAAATTTTCTCAGGTTCGTAGCCTTTGATGAGTAATACTAAACTTAATAAAATTAATATATTTAGAATCAGCAATATAAGCTCATTTTTTTTATACATTTATTGACATCAAAATTCCGTTTTTAAAAGTTTCGATTACTGTTGAGCCGTATCGCTTGTTTCTTTTATTGTTTTTTTATTACGTATATGTTATTACGTATATGAGGGGGCTCTCCCCTTAGTCAATACCACCCTCTTTACGTTAAAAGTTAAAATTTTGTTTAATTAAAAAAACCAAGAATAAAAAAAGCCGTTTAATTAGAATAGATAGCTCTTTTGAAAGCACAAAAAAAAAACTGTAGTGTAAAGAGCGAGGTATTGACTTGGGGGCGAACCCCCTCATATACGTAATAATTTCTGTTTCTTTTAAGTTCGAATGTTGCTTCTTACTTTCAGATGAAAAAACTTATTTTTTTTAAATTTAATTTCTGATCGTTTTTTAAATAATGCTTGGAAATCCGGCGCCGCCTTCATGCACGGAAAGATTCTCCCGAGTAACCCCCTCCTCCAGGCCCCCCCACAAGAAAAAAATCCTTCCTGAAAATGTCTGTATACTTCCCAATAACCAATACAATATATAAGCAATGGGCAAAGTTCATTACTTGCAGCCCTTCCCCTGGGAACTGTGGGGGATTAAGTCATCCTAAAAGACACATTTATTACATTTTCGAATATGCTGAAAAAAATGGCTGTCTCAAAATTTTAATTGGGTGACTTTGGGAAAAAAATGAGCGTGGGAGGGGGCCTAGTTGCACTCCATTTTTTTTGGTCACTTAAAAAGGACACTAGAACTTTTAATGTCCTTTCGAATTAGCCTTCCTACGATATTCTAGGACCACTGGGTCGTTATAATTACCCCTGGGGAAAAAAAAAACATCCGTGATCTTTCTTCTGGCAAAAAATGCAAAATTTCACATTTTTGCAAAGAGGAGCTTCAAACCTCTACAGTAGGGTTCTTTGATACGCTGAATATGATGGTGTAATTTTCATTAAGGTTCTATAGCTTTTAGGGGGTCTTTTCCCTTTTTTCGAAAATCAGCAAAATATTCTCAGGCGCGGAACTTTTTATGGGTAAGATTAAACTTGATGAAACTTATATATTTGAAATCAGAATTAGAATCTGATTCTTTTGATGTATCTATTGGTATCAAAATTCCGTTTTTTAGAGTTTCGGTTACCATTGAGCTGGGATTACTTACAGTTCGTAACCACGAGCTGTTTGATCACGTCAAACAGGACTCATTCGGAATTTTTTTTTTTTAAGTTTTATAGTTCTACTGAGTTGGGGTGATTTCTACTAAATTCATTTCCAAGGAAACAATTCGAACCGAAATTCTGAGATAGCCATGTTTAGGGACGGCCAATTTTACTCTAGAAGAACTACAATTTTCTAGATTAAATTAAAGGCCAAAATATTCAAAAAAATGAAATGCAGAATATACTTAGGGGGATAAGTCGACCGAAAAAAAAAGAAATCAGCATAGGACAATCAAGAACATTTGTATAAAATTTTCAAATTTCTAGAGGTACAAAGCCGAAAAGCAGTCCATTTTTTCCCAAACCAATATATGTAGTTTATATAAAATGTACGGCTGTTACAGATGTCCGTTTGAAAACATCTCTCGAATGCATATTTCAACAAAAAATAGGACTTTCGGCTGAGACGTCAAAGGGCTAATGAAAATCTACCTGTTTCCAAGAGCAAACTCCCATTAGGTGTTGGGTTTTGTTCTTCAGCAAATTAATGCATAGTTTATTAATTACTTATTATATTAACTTAAACGAAAAAATTAATAAAACAAAACAAGGTTTTTTCATTATATATATATATATATATATATATATATATATATATATATATATATATATATATATATATATATATATATATATATATATATATATATACTTTTCAATAACTTTTTCTATAGCAGGACTAAAGGAAAATTGTAGATTAATTTACCGGCTCCTATGGAGGGGTTAATCTTTAGCTTAATTGCTTTTACCAAATTATATTTACAATCATTTTTATGAGAGCAGCAAAGGCGGATTTCAGATTGACGTAACCCCTCCTTGGAAAATCTTTACTTCCTTGCCATTTTTATTTCATTTCAGGAAACTTTAAACTAATATTCTTTTAGGGAGCCTATTATTTTTCAGCGAGCATTATCTTCGATTTATTACTTTTAAATATATTATTGTTTCAATTAATTTTACTAGAGTATTTTCGAATGTTTGAATATTCCCATTTATGCTTTCATAACATTTCAGGTAAGGCCAAACTAACGTTCTTCAGGTTCAAAAACAAAATTCTGGGATCACAATCTTTTATTTTATAAAATATAAAATAATCTTTTATGTAATATAATAATGATTTCATTATCATTAATAAACTACTTTTTCATATTATCTTTTTGACAGAATCTAGGGTAGAATAATTTAGCCTCTCCTATGTGCAGTAATGCTTGCATACTTTTCATTTATGTTGAAAATGTTGACATACTTCTATTCCCTAAATAAAATTTACGGAGCAGAATGCTGAAGTTATTTCTTTTAAATATTTAATTCGCCATTTTTTCGCAGTTAAAACAACTTTGGAAGAATGGGAAGATAAGTCTTCAAATCAAGATTAGACTACTGGAAGCTACAATGGTCATAGTGGTCAAATATGGTTCCAAAACATGGGCGCTCCGAAAGACGGGGGGGGGGGTATTTATTAGACGTTTTCCAGAGGAATTGTCTACGGATTGTTTTGGTTACTCCTCTGACTGACCGCATTTCAAACAGTAAGCTGTACGAAAAAAATGATTCTATCTTGTTTTCTAGGGCTATAATGAGAGAGATGTTGAGATTATTAGGATATGTTCTGTGGAGGAAAGATGATAGATTGCAAACATCGTTCTTTTCAGAAAACTATCTAGGGCCAAACGAAAAGCAGGTTGTCCCCGAATTTGGTGGGATCAGGTATTAAAGAAGGATTTAAGATAAATTGGAACTTCTTAGGAGGTTGTAAAGAAGCAGGCTTTAAATAGATTGGGACGGACGAGCAGCTTGTGTAGATGTATTGGCCTCAGGCGGCTTAGTGCTGCAGTAAATTGTTAGTGGTAGTTGTAAAAGCATTTTTAAACAAAATTTTGAATTTTAGTTTTATGACAAACACTGATGCCGATTTTTTGTCTTATCATTGCTAAAAGCACTTTTAAATGCAATCAATTTTTTTTCTTATTAGAAAATCTATTTTTTCATTTGGTTTGATCTGACCTTGTAATACAAATTCAGAAAACTAAAAGGACAGAGCTTCATTTATTACAATACTTTATTCCTGGTCTACTAACTATTAATACAACCAAATTAATACTTTTTTTTATCAGCATAGTTCACTGAATATTCTTTTGTAAGCACCTTTAACTTAATCCAAGTCTTATTGTTTTCTTGGCTTAATTCTTTGGAATTGTTACGTTAGTTCTCAGACATGGTCCATCATTTTTCCAGGCACTTTTTTCAAGCAAGAAGCTATCTGAAAAACTTAAAAAGAGCGGTCAGAAAACCTTTTCTTTTTCATGTATTAATTCCTTCCCCCGGTGGAGACCTAGTATTACTGTTATGGGCAGACTCACAAAACGGAGTCGAGGCTCAGGCTAGAAAGGCTCATCGACTCCACACAAAAAATAGCGCCAATAGCCCCTGGGCTATTGGTGTACTCTTGGGCATGAAAATTTGAGATAGGACTTGGCTATCCCTTTATTTTTCCCCTTTGTGACAAGGGCTTTCCTTGTAGTCAAGGTGTCCGTCATTGTTTTCCCAATCCCGAGAACTCGATCCACCAGACTGAGACCAGCTTGGGTAGGTAACACTCATTCCTCAAAACAGAGGGGAGAGCCACTCACCACTCGTCAGCGATAAGTAGCACTTTATCCTCAGAACCGGTAATAGCATGAAAACATCTTTCTTCCTGCTCGGAATGCTCCTCAAAGGATAATTTCTTTCACAACGGTAGGTGTTTTACATTTCCAGAGAATTGACCCCCCGGGTGTAATTTTGGCAGTCGCTATTGGCTTCAATTCATCCTATCTCCGCAGGATATTCCACAATATACCTTGCCTCATGGTCACACACTGGTTAGGACAGCCAGTGGCTAGATATTAACTGAAATTAGCAGTAGCAAACCCTTCCTGTGCCTACCCCTTTCAGGGGTACCATAAGAAGGCTGTCACCGTTATCCCCATTTGAGGACTAGGTGCTCCTACTCTGGGAGTTATGTGTACTCCGGAGTGCAACATTACGGGTGCACCGGTAATGTTAGATTAAATAGGGATCAAACAGGGATGGAATAGTTAGTAAAAATTCTCAGAACTGTAATATAATTGATATCAGTTTTTTAAGTTCGGCTTAGTAGGCGAAAGGCCATGGACCCCGTTAATGTTGTATAAGGATCCGTTCTGTGGTATAATTTTCAATGTTGTATAAAGACCCGTTCTGTGGTATAATTTTCAATGTTGTATAAGGACCCGTTCTGTGGTATAATTTTTGTTGGTGAAATTGCTCAGTTCTGAAGTGCTACTAACAGGATAGTCCTGATCTCTATTGTATGTCAAAACTATAGTAGATTAGTATTAGCTTGAATTCACTGGATAATGCTATTTTGAAATTAAGGTATCTATATATGCGCAAACCATTTTCCATTTTGCTTCAGTCCGATCAACCAGTTTCTATGCTACAAAAAGAACTCCAGCCTTGAAGAAAGACATATAATATTTAGTTTAGGACAGAGGGCCTCACGCCATCAACATCTTTGGTGAACCTTTCAATAGGTTAGCTAGCTTGGTCCACCAGTCAATAAGCAAACACATTACCAGTTAGTTGTAAGTAAAGAATCTTACAATTTACTCTAAGTACTACATCTTGCATTTCTCCTTATATTTTGTAACCTGCCATCTTTGAGATGGCTACATTAGCCATTGTTACACCACTTCTCAATAATAAACAGTGAGTGAAAACTATCAAACACATAGAAGAGCTTAATAGAGGATTGCTCTGATTTCCTAGGCCTCGTTATCCATCAAGGCATTAACTCTTAATTTTTCTTAATTATTTTTGAAATTTACAGGGTAAGTAATAACAAAGTTTTGTTTTGCTCAAAATAATTATTTTGTCCATAAAGAAAAATAATTTTTTTAAGAATTCGTCTAAAAAAAACGTTGAAAATCATCATCTTGAATTTTTTTTTAAATCCCAACCCATAAGAAACATTTTAATAGGCCCCTTTGTCAGGGAAAAAAGCCGTCCTTGCCGAGCGGTTAGCACGCTGGACTTGAAATCTTTGTCCGTGAAGACAGGGACCAAGTCCTGCCTCACTGGTTATTTAGTTTGGAACGGACAGTGGCTTAACTCTGTAGGCTCAGCCAGAGTCGACCCAGCTCTAAATGGGTACCAGGAGAAATCTGAGGAAGGTAAACAGGAACAGTGTGCTAAAATTACAAGATGGCTGGTCCCCAGCCCCAAATTCTAGACATTGGTTGAAGGGTCGTGAAACAGAGATCAGAATCGCCGGTTGGCACTGTAAAGTCCAATGCCGCATTCTTTGCCCTTTTTTACCTCTGTCAGGGATGATATGAATATTAACAACAGGGGTTGAGGGGTGGCGGCCTACCTCCCATTCAAGAGAGCCACGGAGCACATAGCTGCGGTTATCATAACAAGCTGTAATCAAATAGCGACAAAAACTTTATTTTTTTAGGATTTCAATTGGAGAGACAGTAAAAAGATGTACAGCCCGATGATGTGGCTTCTTTTTTGTATGTCGGAGAGACGGAATAGTGTTTTGACAAGATGTAGAAACACATTCTCTGGCCCCTAATTACAGCCGGTCTTCTCAACTTTTGGTATAAAAAAAAAAAAAAAAAAAAAAAAAAAAAAAAAAAAAAAAAAACTGTACAGATGATCGGTTTAGTGACTAAATAGAAGACTCATGGAAGCGCAACAATATATTTCAGGAGAAAAAAATACTTAGCCTAATATTAATGCCATTTCAATATTATCTAAATTAAATAGATATTAATTAAGTAATTAATCTAGTATATCATATACTTAAACCACACAAATTTTAAATGTGCAGCCAAATAATGTGGCTTCTTTTTTTGTATATAAGATTAAAAAAAAATTGTCTGAGAGAGATACACAGAGAAATTTTTGTCCCTAGTTGCGGCTGGTCTTCCCTACCATTGAAGTAGCAAAAATACCTCTGCAAAGGTAACCAGTGTTTAGTGCCCAATTAAAACACTCTTAAGAATGCAATAATTTACTTTTAGATTAAAGTACTTAATATTGAAATAGCTTTAATATTAATTAAATTAAATAAATATTAATTAACTAACCAATTTTGTAAATCATAATACTTAAACAATAAAAGTTACAACGTGAAGTCAAACAATGTGGTAGCATTTGTGCATGAAAGATACACAAAATTATGTTTGAGTCAGATGTACTTCATTTTTATTCTTAAGTTCCGGCTGGTCTAACCAACCTTTGATGTTGATATGACGCAAAAATAAAAAAAAAGATGCAAAAAAATTAATGAAGCAAATAAAGAGCTCTACAAATCTGACCAGTGTTTAGCACCCAACTAGAATACACTTGGGAGCATAATAATTAATTTTAGATAAAATTAATTAATATTAACAGAATTTTGATAATAATGAAATTACATAAATAGTAACTCTCAAAAAATCAAAAATATTATTTAAAGTGCAAAAAAAAACAACGCATTGCTGAATAATTTGGCATTATTTATGCATGTAGTAAATGAATCTACGTTTGAACCATATGTTCATAAACAGTATAAATCCTAAATTACCGCTGGTCCTTCTTACCTGTGATAAAGCGAAAAAAAAACTTTGCAAACGTAACCAGTATAATTACTGACTGGAAGACTCGTAATACAACAGCTTATTTTAAAAACAAAGTACTTCATACTAATAATTTTGATTTTTATTAAATTAAGTAAATAATAATTGAAAAAACACAATCCAGTAAACAATAAAAATAATATTTAAATAATAAAGTAGATAATTAAAATAACTTTGTTTTAGAAAAAACTAACCTCCTTATTAATTAAATAACTTTAATATTAAGCAAGTTAAAAATCAAAATTAAATAAGCAAATACGTAATAGTTAAATTACTAATTGAGCAACAATTGAATAAACGATCAAAATAAGTAATTAAGAAAAAATTATACAAGCAAAAACTACTAGTCGATCCCTCCATTTTTGATATTGCAATATCATAAAGGGTGACTTAGGCTACATCTTTTCTTTCTTTGTTCTTATCTATGTCTCTTTTTAGTATATCAATCATACTGAATGACTCTTGGTTGTTAACAGCATAAACAAGAACAAAACCATCCATTATAGTATCTTGATATTTCTTGGCATGGCTTATATTTATAATTATAATTACTTATTTATTAATTACTATAATTACTAATTATAATTACTTATTAATTACTATATTATTCCCGATCTACTGCTGCTTAAATGCAATATTTTCTTCAAATGTTTTAAGAGCATAGAAAATGACCAACTGGTTTTCACAGAAAAGACAGCATTTTCTTAGCAAACATTTTAAATTTGTTAAAACAGACGCTATAAGAAGAAAGACTACTTTACAGAAGTATCATCAATTTCTTGAGGCACCACAAAATCGCATAGAAAAGCATACTCCAGATTTTTCCTCTCCTTAGGTCTTGGGGATATTTTCACTGAAAGTTACCCTTTTTTATCATCATTGAAACCTTTGTAATTGAAAACTAAACATAAGTAATATAGTAATTAATAAGGGAATAAATAAGTAATTATACAAGCAAAAACTACTAGTTGATCCTTCCATTCTTTAACATTACGATATTATAAAGGGTGACTTACATCTTTTCTTTCTTTATTCTTATCTATGTCTCTTTTTAATATATCAATCATATTGAATGACTCTTGGTTGTTAACAGCATAAACAAGAACAAAACCATCCATTGAAGATAGGTAGTGTCTTGGTATTTCTGGACTTTTGCCAGAAGAGCCACCCGTGTCGTAAAATATAATCCCTTCTTGACTTCCTTTGTCATTAATAATCATTATGTTGTAAGTATCTTCGATTGTAGGATGAAAAACCTGGAAAAAAATTGACAAAAGTGAATAAATAAATGTTTAAAGAAAAGACAAATAAGGAATATAATTTGTATATTTGTGGGACTAGTTAAAGCAAGGGCTTCCAATCCACGAGCTTTACCTTCCGGAAAAAAAGACACAAATCCTCCAGGGACATTGATGACGCACAGGGCGTTGAATCGACATTTTAGTTCCTAGCCCTTTATTACAGGTATAGGTAGTCGGCCTGTCCCTCACCCTTGCAGCAGCGGGAATTGAACCCCGGGCTCCGTATTGCTCAGGAGAGCATCAATTCACTACACTACTACAACCTTTCTTGAAAGATCCCTAAAATACACCAGAGAAGGGGGATGGCTAAAAAAGTTTGTTAAATTCAGTGTCTTCTGTATTGTCACAATTATTTGTTAAAGGAGCGAACAAAAACATTTCAGTAGGATAAAAGAAAGGACAGAATTATCTTCTAAATTTGATCAGCAAAAATTATTCGTAATTTCTGGAAATACATTCTGCAATATAGGTAGTCACGTATCAATTAATGGTTATTTACATTCTCTGTTACTTGTCTCCAATGTAACTTTTTTGTTAAGTTATTCAAATAAAAATCCAAAAAATAAACAAATCTTTTTTTACATCCCTGGTCACATCTAAAATAAGTATTTGCTCTACTCTAGACAGCCAATGTTCAATAAAAAAAAAAGTTCCTAATACACAACTGTTGATGGCCTTGTAACATCACAATGGATCAAGGGGCATCCAGAAATTATAGAGATTGTGGTTAAAACTTGCCACAATTAATGCCTTCTCTCTAGAAGTGTGGTGATCCTTGATGAAAATATAGCCTAGAAAA
Source organism: Artemia sp. Qi Xiang Cuo (assembly GCF_049724085.1). Classification (NCBI taxonomy): domain Eukaryota; kingdom Metazoa; phylum Arthropoda; class Branchiopoda; order Anostraca; family Artemiidae; genus Artemia; species Artemia sp. Qi Xiang Cuo. The sequence continues at coordinate 72,028,472 of NC_142800.1, forward strand.
TGGCACAGCTTTGTGATGTGTTGGCCTTAGGCGGTATGGTCAGGAAATTTTCTATTTTCAGGGCAGGGTTTTTTAAATTAAATCTACTTATTAAAACTAAAGTATAACCTAATCATAAAAAAAACTTCTTGCACTGATGGGCCTCTCTATCTAACAACCTTTCATCAATTTTTTCTTCCATTGATTTTTCTAGACATTACATAATTTGTGTCTGTGTTCAGAAACCCATTAATTGTGGTCAACAAATTTGAATGGAATTCTGTGGAAAATTTAATCCTATGAGAATGTCAACACAATATTAGTAAACAAAAAAAATTTCAGTAGGATGAAAGAGCGAGCTGATGATCTTAGTTCGTTTTCTAATTTAATTATATTTTCTTGAATTAATCTTAACTTACCAATTTTATAGATGACAAAAGTTCAGATTTTTTCTCCTTTACAAAGTACCAATATCTTCTTAGATTTACTTAGAAGTACTTAGATTTTACTTCTAAGTAAAATACAACTTTTCTTGTGACATTTTCTAGGAACACTATTTTAGACCCTTATAAGGAAATTTTAAGATATTTTTAAAAGTGCGACTATTTTAAGTTTTTTAATCAAGTTTTTTTTTGCATTAGTATTAGTGTTAATAAGCTGATGAAATATATAAAAAAAAAACAGTGAAAAAAATTCTTTCTCAGTTGGTAAAAAAAACATAAAAAAAAACTTGGTTGAAAAAAATTGGTAACCAAACAAAAAATAGTGGCACAAAGTGCCATTCAAACAGTTCGTGGTAACGAACTGTAAGTAAGGAGCGACCCGGCTCAATGGTAACCGAAACTCTAGAAAACGGAAATTTGACACCAATAGTTACATCAAAAGAATCAGCTTTTAATGCTGATATCAAATATATAAGTTTCATCAAGTTTAGTCCTACCCATCAAAAGTTACGCGCCTGAGAAAATTTGGCTGATTTTCGAAAAAAGGGGGAAAGACCCCCTAAACGTTATCATATTCAGCGTATCAGAGAACCCTAATGCAGGAGTTTCAAGCTCCTATCTACAAAAATGTGGAATTTTGTATTTTTTTGCCAGAAGAAAGATCACAGATATGTGCTTGTTTTTTTGTTGTTTTTTTTTTCCAGGGGTGATCGTATCGACCCAGTGGTCCTAGAATACCGCGGTAGGGCTCATTGGACGGAAATTAAAATTTCTAGTGCCCTTTTTCTAAAAAAAAATGGAGGGCAACTAGGCCCCCTCCCACGCTCATTTTTTTCCCAAAGTCACCCGATCAAAATTTTGAGATAGCCATTTTGTTCAGCATGGTCGAAAATATGATAACTATGTCTTTTATGATGACTTAATCCCCCGAAGTCCCCTGGGGGAGGGCTGAAAGTTATTAACTTTACCCAATGTTAACCTATAGTATTGGTTATTGGGAAGTATACAGACGTTTTCAGGGGAGATTTTTTCTGGTTGGGGGAGGGGGGGGGGTTGGGGGTTGGGCATTATATGGGAGGATCCATCCATGAAGGAAGTTTTCATGGGGGAAGGAACATTGCTATGAAGGGGGCGCCGGATTTCCCAGCATTATTTAAAAAAAAAAGATCAGAAATTAAATTTTAAAAAAAGTTTTTCAACTGAAACTAAGGAGCAACATCAAAACTTAATACGAACAGAAATTATTACGTATATGATTGGGTTCACTCTTTAGTCAATACCTCGCTCTTTAAGCCAAAGATTTTTTAGTACTTTCATAAGAGCTATTTATTCTAAATAACGGCCTTGGTGATTAAAGGGTAATTTTTAAAGAATTGAAACAAACTTCGAAATTTAGCTTAAAGAGCAAGGTATTGACTAGGGGGCGAACCCTCTAATATACGTATTAAAAACATATGAATATAGAAGTTCGTTACGTAAGTTAATTCGTAAGTTACGTATATTTATTACTAATAAAAACGTTCGTAAATAAAATTAAACAAGTTTCGAGAAAGCCATTTAACCAAATAAAAGTAAATTTAATATTCTAATTTTATTTTAATTATTCATGTACGGTGAGCCAAAATCAAAAACTGCATTAATTCAAGAACGTTCAAAAATTAAATTAAAAAAACAAGTTTTTTTAACTGAAAGTAAGGAACGACGTTAAAACTTAAAACGAACAGAAATTATTCCGTATATGAAAGGGGCTGTCCCCTCCTCAATGCCTCGCTCTTTACGCTAAAGTTTGACTTTCTCACAACTCTATTTTTTTTTTAAACAATAAACAACCTTTAACGTAAAGAGCGAGGCGTTGAGGAGGGGACAGCCCCTTTCATATACGGAATAATTTCTGTTCGTTTTAAGTTTTAACGTCGTTCCTTACTTTCATTTAAAAAAACTTGTTTTTTTTATTTAATTTTTACAGGCTCAATTGTTCTTTACTGGGGTAAATAGATTGATTGAAATACAGGAAAAAAAAAATCAGCGAAAGAAGTCTCAGTTGGTAAAAAAAAATAAGCAATTTTAACAGCAATATCACCAAAACCATTCAGCAAAAGTGACCAACAAGTCAGTAAAACAGCTAGTGATACCCCTCAAGTATATGTATTTTTCATGCCATTTTTCAGCTATGAAGTGGCACACTAAATGAGGTACAGTAAACACTGTGGACAGTGAAATCAATAGCCCTAAATGGTAAAAGAAAACCTGTTCCTTGTTTTAATGCACTGAGCAAATAATAAATTAACAAAGAAAAAATGAAGAAAAAATAACTAGTTGTGGATTGACAGAAAAATAAAATAAGTTTACTCAAAAAGGTTATCACAAACCTTGGGATACCCAAGTTCCCTTCAGACAGTTTTCGTTTTGTATTTCTTTTTGATATTCTTTTTTTTAGAGAATAGAATATCTCCCTCAAATTCAACTGAAGACTCACCCACTCTTTTCAAATATCTCCAGTATGTAGTTTTATAGCTACAATGCTCAAAATTTGTTTTATTTGGAAAGTGTCTGTAATTTTAATTCTTTTTCTTTTATACATTGTAAGGGTTCTTGCCTGCTTACAACTAAAAGTAAAAGAACAAAGAAACTAAAATAGATTATTTGTAACGATAGGAAAAGCACCCTGGGTAGTAAGTCGTATAAGCATCATCTAAATGATAGAATTCTGTTGTTTTATCAAGTAGTAGGACACAGTGCTTCACTAATTCAAAATTCAGATTAGCTCAAAAATTACAAGTTACAACACATTTTATGAAGGAAAAAACTCAGGCCAGAAAATGCACTGGGTAAAAAACTGAAAACCATGGTTAAAAGAAAAAAAAATAGACTGTTTGAGAAATTTGATTGCTTTCTAAGCTACACAGCAGCAGTACTGGTCACAGTTGTCAGTCCACACAAATATAGGTCTAGGGGGGGGGGGGGAAATAAAAATGCCAAAAAGGGTATTTTTCGAAGTCTAAGGAAAGAGGCAAAAAACTCTGGGGGAAGACAACTGTCCATGGTCAGTATTTCCCAGGCATACGAGGGGGCGGTTAATCAACTATTGTAGAGGGGGAGGATTTAAAAAAAAACTGTTCAAAAAAGCATTTTCGTTTCCCAGATATTACAATAGCAAGCATTTTTTGGCATATTTTAAGTCTTTCAGGGGATTAAAGTCTGTTTTACTTCTCATATGAATGCCCTTGTTACCCAGTAAATAAATATACTTGGTGGCTTAGAAGGGAAGGGTATTGTTAGGCTTCTTCCTAATATTTGAATATTTTTCAACTATGTTTTGATGCTTTGGCATTATTTTTTTTAGCCAAGATGCATCAACCATAACTACTATCTGAGCTAATGTTTCAAGCTTCATTAATCTAAAACACCACTAATATTAATAGTATATCCACTTAGTTGAGTGTGAGGTCGTTAGGTAATGGATATTGCTGCAGCCCTAACTGGGGACTGTAGAACTCAGGTTAAGGGTCTCCTCTGAATATTTACATCTTTTATTCGCCCAATTCAGGAACATGCAACTTCTATATGACATTTTGGACTGACGACTGAGCAAAGCACCAGGATCGAAAGAGCTTAGAAAAGAGCTCTAATGACAGCATCAAAGCAGGCAGAAATGTCGTATGAAGAGCTGCTAACAAAGTTTAAAATGCAAACTCTGAAAAAAAAGAAGAGAAACTCTGCATGGATTTCGGAAGACAGTCTCTGATCCACCTAATCCACCAACCCTTCCCCCCCCCCTGAATCCACAACAAAACGACTCCGGTGCAGGCTTGCAGTTCCTGTCGAGAAACTTCAGCCGGTATGCTGTGCCCATCAGCGGTTAGCGAAAAGTTTTACACCTAGTTTTGTAAATATGTACAATGAAAATCAGGAGGATTGATTAGCGTTTTTTTTAATATTCAATTTTTAATGTGACTATAATGTGACTATGCTTTTATAATGTGACTAATGCTTTTTAATGTGACTATACCGAATAAATTTGGCAGTGCCATGAAGATTTTGGTGAAAATAAAATTTTATCTATCTATCATGTTTAAGGGGTCTTAGGCTCTATCCTAAGTTTCACAGAAATTTTCATAGTTAGAACTATAAAAATTCCACAATTGCAAAATATTATTTCAAAAAGTCTTGAAACAAAAAACTCCAAATCAGTAAATTCTAAATCAACACAAATTAGGGAATGTTTTCCACTAGACAGTTTTGTTTTTTATTTAGCGCATTAAATAGGATAGGATACAAGGGTATCTTATGTCCAGGTTCAAATGATAGGCTAAAGACCAATATTTTCCTAAATTGTAGTTAGGAAATCTTAACCAGCACAGTCCCAACCATCAGCCAATCTTAATCCCAACTATCCTATATAAACTGTATCCAAGATTAGAAATTTGCTTTTCGTGTTCATAAAGACACATTTTAATCAAAATTAGCCACTGTTCAAGCATCACGGGTATTATCTTGGTAAATTTGCAGGTTACAAAAAAAATTACCTAGGATGAAAGTGAATATATCACTTGATGTCTTTTTTGTGATCTTTCACAATTAAAAATCGCTTCTGGGGCAAATTGCATCTTGAGCCCTTAAAGGGGCCCAAAGGTATCTTATTTTTGTAACCACACAAGAAAGTTATCAACAGTAGCCTAGTAATGGTTTTGAAAAGAGGTTAAAAACATACCATTAGTTAATAAATAAATTGCTCAAAAGTAATATATTCTGATGGTACCTATTTATAACAATAAAATTTCACAATCAATAAATATTCTAATATAAAATGTTTTCATAATGTTTCTATTTTTGTTTTTGTTGGGAACTGTCTGAATTTGAGCTGTTTTTCTTCTTTTTTTGTAACAGATAATATGCTTAATTATGCCATAAGACATTTGCATTTTTTTTTAACAGTGTTTAAGTTTTATTGTAAATAAAAAGTTACTCTATTCTATATTGAGTTTACTTTTTAGGCCTAGTTCCTAGCAAAGACACAGCAACATAGATATATTTTTCATTGAAGAAAATGCTTTTATTTCAAACCAAGTGCTAGATTACCTGAACATTTCTAATAATTTATTAACTGAAATACCTAAAAACTTACCCACTAGTATCCTACAACTATACTACTACTACTACTAACAACTAACCGCAGCACCAAGCCGCCTGAGGCCAACACAGCTACACAAGCTCCTCCTCCATCCCAATCTATTCAAAGCCTCCGTTTTTACACTCTCCCACGAAGTTCCCATTTCCTTTAAAGAAAAGTAAAGGCCATTTTAAACTTAAGCTCAGCAGATACAAATACCTGTTAAATCAAACAGTTCGTGGTAACGAACTGTAAGTAAGGAGCAACCCGGCTCAATGGTAACCGAAACTCTAGAAAACGGCTTTTTGATACCAATAGATATATCAAAAGAATCAGATTTCAATGCTGATTTCAAATACATAATTTTCATTAAGTTTAGTGTTACTCATAAAAAGTTAAGTACCTAGGACTTTTTGAATGATTTTCAAAAATGGAAGAAAAGACCCTCTACAAATTGTAGAACCTTAATGAAAATCACACCATCATATTCAGCGTATCAGAGAACCCTACTGTAGAGTTTTCAAGCTCCTATCTACAAAAATATGGAATTTTACATTTTTTGCCAGAAGAAAGATCACGGATGAGTGTTTATTATTTGTTTTTTTTTTCCCCCAGGGGTGATCGTATCAACCCAGTGGTCCTAGAATATCGTGGGAGGGCTCATTGGAACGGAAATTAAAAATTCTAGTTTCCTTTTTAAGTGACAAAAAAAAATAGAGGGCAACTAGGCCCCCTCCCACGCTTATTTTTTTCCCAAAGTCACCTGATCAAAATTTTTAGATAGCCATTTTGTTCAACATGGTCGAAAATATGATAAATATGTCTTTTAGGGTGACATAATCTCCCAAAGTTCCCAGAGGGAGGGCTAAAAGTTATGAACTTTACCCAATGTTAACATATAGTATTGGTTATTGGGAAGTATACAGAAGTTTTCAGGAGGTTTTTTTTTCGGTTAGGGGGTGGTAAGGGTGGGTCGGTGGTTATGTTTGAGGACCTGTTCATGATGGAAGTTTTCATGGGGGAAGGGAAATTGCCATGAAGAGGGCGCCGGACTTGCCAGCATTATTTATTGGTTATTGGGAAGTATATAACCATTTTCAGGAAGGATTTTTTCTGGGAGGGGCTAGAGGAGGGGGTTAATCTGGAGAATATTTCCATGGAGGATGTTTCTTTGGGGTAAGAGACATGTCTATGAAGGGGGCGCCGGATTTCCAAAGCATTAGAAATTAAATCGATCATGAGACGATCAGAAATTAAATAAAAAAAAAGTTTTTTCAACTGAAATGTAAAAAGGAATATTAGAACTTAAAACAAACAGAAATTATAACGTATGTGAGGGGGTTCTCCCCAAAGTCAGAACCTCACTCTTTAAGCTACAGTTTTTTTTTAGTGCTTTCAAAAGAGCAATCTATTCCAATTAAACGGCCTTTGTGATTCAGGGGTTTGTGAATTAAATTTTTTTTTTACTTTTAACGTAAAGAGCATGGTATTGACTTAGGGGAGAACCCCATCATATACGTAATAACATATACGTAATAAAAAAACAATAAAAAAACAAGCGATACGGCTCAATAGTAATCGAAACTTTTAAAAACGGAATTGTGATGTCAATATATGTATCAGAAGAATGTGTTTATAATGCTGATCCTAAATATATAAATTTTATTAAGTTTAGTATTACTCATCAAAGGCTACAGGCCTGAGAAAATTTACTCGATTTTTTAAAGAGGGGGAAAACATCCCCTACAAGTGAAAGAATTTTAATGAAAATCACACCGTCAGAATTCAGTGTATCAGAAAACCCTATTACATAGGTTTCAAGCTCATATCTGCAAAAATCTGCAACTTTGTATTTTTTGCCAGAAGAAAAATATACGAATATAGAAGTTAGTTACGTAAGTTAATTTGTAAAGACATCCATTTAGCAAAAGAAAAGTAAAATTTTTAAGCAAATAAAAGCTGCATTAACTCAAAAACGATCGGAAATTAAATAAAAAAAACAAGTTTTTTAAACTGAAAGTAAGGAGCGACATTAAAACTTAAAACGAACAGAAATTATTCCGTATATGAAAGGGGCTGTCCCCTCCTCAACGCCTCGCTCTTTACGCTAAAGTTTGACTCTGTCTCACAACTTTATTTTTTAAAACAATAAAAAACTTTAGCGTAAAGAGCGAGGCGTTGAGGAGGGGACAGCCCCTTTCATATACGGAATAATTTCTGTTCGTTTTAAGTTTTAATGTCGCTCCTTACTTTCAGTTTAAAAAACTTGTTTTTTTTATTTAATTTTAAAATAAAAACGACCAGAACTTACTATTAAAAAATAAATGAAACTAAAAACGAACAGAAATTAAGTACACAATCATAGCAAAAAACATACAACAAGTAATAATATAAATGAATAAATAGATCTTAAAGCAAGTAATGCTTAGATTGAATATGAAAATCAAGCTTAAAACGAAAAAAAAAATTTGCTATTGAAGAATAAATGAAATTTAAAACGAACAGAAATTAAATAAACAATCAATGCAAACAAACATACAATAGAGATTACTATTAAAAAATAAATGAAACTAAAAACGAACAGAAATTAAATACACAATCATAGCAAAAAACATACAACAAGTAATAATATAAATGAATAAATAGACCCTAAGTCAAGTAATGCTTAGATTTGATATGAAAATCAAGCTTAAAACGAAAAAAAAATATTTTGATATTGAATCATAAATGAAACTTAAACCGACCAGAAATTAAATAAAAAATCAATGTAAACAAACATACAATTGATATTAATGTAAATGAATAAATAAATATTAAAACGAGTGAAACTTAAATTTAATATGCAAATGAAGCTTGAAACGAACAAAAATCACTACAAACAAGAGTTTGGGTATCGCCTCCTTCTCTCAGTGTAAAAGTCTAAAACCTACTGCGTCATTGGCGCTTTACTGAAAACCAATTTTATTACAAATATTTTTTTTCTACTTAATATTGAAAATAAACACTAAAATTATAGTAAAATTTTGAACTATGAGCTTTCAGTGCTTTCGGAAATAAAAAGAGCTAGTGCCCTTTTTAATAGTCAAAAGTGATTGGAGGGCAACTAACCCCCCTCTCACGCCCACCTTCTGCCCAAACACATCCAATCAAAATTTTGAGATAGCTATTTTGTTCAACGAAGTTGAAAATCCTAGAAATTAGGTCTTTGAGGATGACAACCCCCCCCCCTCCTCCATAGCCCTCAGGGCAAGGGTTGTAAGTTATGCCCTGGGGGAATATAAGGTTTTTATAGAAAGCGTTGTCATAGAAACTTCAAAAGGGCTCATTTGATTGGAAATTTAAATGGCTAGTGCCCTTTTTAATAGTCGAAAGTGATTGGAAGGCAACTAACACCCCTTCCACGCCCACCATTTCCCCAAACAAATCCAATCAACATTTTGAGATAGCCATTTTGTTCAATGTAGTTGAAAGTTCTGGAAATTATATCTTTGAGCAGGACACTCCCCCCACAGTCTTCAGGGCAAGGGTTATAAGTTATGCCCTGAGGTAATATATGGTTCTTATGGAAGGAATGCTCGTGTAAACTTCAGAGAGGGCTCATTTGATTAAAAGTTCTAGTTCACTTTTTAAGCGTCAAATATATTGGAGGGTAACCAGCCCCCCCCCCCCACGCCCTTTTTTCCCAAATGCATCTGATAAAATAGTGAGATAACTATTTAGTTAAAAATAGTTCTAAGATCATATAACAAAAGCTCCAGTGTCAACACAACCCCCCAGGGCCCAGTGGCAGGCAGTGTAAGTTATGCCCTGGGGGCATATATGGTTCTTATGGAAGGGCTTGTATAAACCGCAAAGAGTGCTCATTTGATTGGAAATTGAAAGTTCTAATTCACTTTTAAAGAGTCAAAAGAGATTAGAAGGTTCCTAGCCCCCCCCCCTCCATGCCCTTTTTTCCTCAAACCCATCAGATAAGAACTTTGAGATAGCTATTTTTTTTTAAAAAAATAGTTCAAAGACCATATAAAGAAAACTCTGGGGTCAACACAGCCCCCCAGGGCCCAAGGGCAGGCTTTGAAAGTTATGCCCTGGGGGAATATATGGTTCTTACAGAAGGGATACTCTTAAAAACTTTAGAGAGGACTTTTGATTGGAAATTGAAAGTTCTAGTTCAGTTTTTGAGAGTCAAAAGAGATTAGAGCGCAACTCGCCCCCCCCCCCCCGCCCCCTTTTCCCCAAATGCATCTGATAAAATTTTGAGATAAACATTAAGTTAAAAATTGTTCAAAGGTCAGATAACAAAAACTCAGGTGTCGAAATAACCCCCCAGGGCCCAGGGGCAGGCGTTGTAAATTATGCCCTGGGATATATATGATTCTTATGAAAGGGATGCTTGTATAAACTTCAGCGAGTGCTGATTTGATTGGAATTTGAAAGTTTGAGTTAAGTTTTACTAGTCAAAAGAGATCTGAGGTCAACTAACCCTCCCACCTTCTTTTTCCAAACCCAATTGATGAAAATTTTGAGACAGACATTTTGTTAAAAATAGTTCAAAGGTCAGATAAAAAATTCTGGTGTCAATACAACCCCTCAGGGCTCAGGAGATGGCTTTTTAAGTTATGCCTTAAAGACATGTATTGTTCTTATGAAAGGGATGCTCATATAGACTTCATAGAGGGTTCATTTGATTGGAAATTGAAAATTCTATTTCACTTTTTAAGAGTCGAGAGATTTAAGGACAACTAGCCCCCCCCCCCCCAACGCCATTTTTTCCCCAAAACCATCTGCTACAAATTTTGATATAGCCAGTTTTTTGAAAATTGTTCAAAAATTAGATAAAAAAAACTCCAGTGTCAACACAACTCCCTGGGGGGTAGGCATTGTAAGTGTTGTCCTGGGGGCGTATATGGTTCTTATAAAAGAGATTCTCATATAAAATTCAGAGAGGGCCCATTAGATTGGAAATTAAAAGTTCTAGTTCACTTTTTAAGAGTAAAAAGATATCCGAGGGCAACCAGCCCCCCCCCCCCCTCCACACACTCTTTTTTCCACAAGCCCATCTGATAAAAGTTTTAAAATAGCAATTTCATTAAAAATAGTTCAAAGATCAGATAAGAAAAGCTCCTGTGTTGACGCGACCCCCCAGGGCCTGGAGGCAGGCATTGTATGTAATGCTCTGGGGGCATATATAGTCCTTATGGAAGGGATGCTCTTATAAACTTCAGAGAAGGCTCATTTGATTGGAAATTGAAATTTCTTGCTCACTTTTTAAGAGTCAAAAGAGATCAGAGGGCACCCCGCCCCTCTTCCCTTCACGCCCTAAATGACTCTGATAAAAATTTTGAGATAGACATATGGTTAAAAGTAGTTCAAGGTTTAGATAACAAAAACTCCAGTGTCAACACAGTCCCCCAGGGCCGGGACAGGGGGCTAAACTTCAGAGAGGGTTCATTTGATTGGAAATTGAAAGTTGGAGCTCACTTTTTAATAGTCAAAATAGATCCAAAGTTAAATCCCCCCCCCCCACGCCTTCTTTTTCCAAACCCATCTGATGAAAATTTTGATATAGGCATTTTGTGAAAAATAGTTTAAAGTTCAGATAACAAAAACTCTGATGTCAACACAACCCTCCAGGGCATGGGGGTAAGCGTCGTAAATTATGCCATGGGGGCATATATGGTTGTTATGGAAGAGATGTTTGTATAAACTTCATAAAGGGCTCATTCGACTGGAAATTGAGACTTCTAGTGCCCTTTTTAATAGTCAAAAGTGATCGGAGGGCAACTCGCCACCCCCCCAAGCCCTTTCTCCCAAAAAAATCTGATAAAAAATTCAAGGTAGCCATTTTGTTAAAAATAGTTCAAAGGACATATAACAAAAATTCCTTTACATACAGCCATTTTGTTAAAAATAGTTCAAAAGTAAGATAAGAGAAACTCACCCCCCAGGGTCTGGGGCAGGCATTGTAAGTATTGCTCTGGGGGCATATAAGGTTCTTATGGAAGAGATGTTTGCATAAACTTCAGAGAGGGCTCATTTGACTGAAAATTTAAAGTTCTAGTTCATTTTTAAAGAATCAAAAGATATCAGACGGCAACTAGCCCCCCCCCCCCCTGTCCATGCTCATTTTTCCTCAAACCCATCTGATAAGAACTTTGAGATAACTATTTTTTTAAAAACAGTTTAAAGATCATGTAATGAAAACTTTGGGGTCAACACAACCCTTAGGGCACAGAGGCAGGCATTGTAGGTAATGCTCTGGGGGCATATATAGTTCTTATGGAAGGGATTCTTGTATAAACTTCAGAGAGGGCTCATATGATTGGAAATTAAAAGTTCTTGTTCCCTTTTTAGGAGTCAAAAGAGACTGGAGAGCTACTAGCCTAGCCCCCTCTTTCCACATCCTATTTTCCTCAAACCCATTTGATAAGAACTTTGAAAGAGCCATTTTTTTTCAGAATGGTTCACAGATCATATAACAAAAACTCCCAGGTTGACAAAGTTCTTCAGGGCCTGGGGTAAGCATTGTAAGTTATGCCTGGAGGGCATATACAGCTGTTGTGGAAGGGATGCTTGTATAAACTTCAGAGAGGACTGATTTAACTAGAAATTAAAAGTTCAAGTTAAGTTTTTAAAAGTCAAAAGAGATCAGATGGCAACTATCCCCCCATGCTCCTTTTCCCTCAAATGCATCTGATAAAAGTTTTGAGATAGCCATTTTGTTAAAAATAGTTCAAAGCTCAGAATAAAAAAAAAAACTCTGATGTCAACACAACCACCCAGGGCGCGGGGACAGGCGTTGCAAGTTATGCTCTGGGGGTATAAATGGTTCTTATGGAAGGGATGCTCGTACGAACTTCAGATAAGGCTTATTTGATTGGCAATTTAAATTCCTAGTTCAGGTTTTAAGAGTCAAAAGAAATCGGAGGACCTCTAGCCCCCACCACGCCCTTTTTTCTTCCAGCCCATCCAATACAACTTTTAAGATAGCCATTTTCTCGAAATAGTTCAAAGGTCAGATAACAAAACTCTGGAGTAAACACAACCCCCAGGGTACAGGGGGCAGGCATTGTAAGCTATGTCCTGGGGCTGTATATGGTTCTTATGAGAGGGATGTTCATATACACTTCAGAGAGGGCTCATTTGAATGGAAATTAGAAGTTCTAGTCATCTTAAGCCATCTTAAGAAATATTTTGCATACCCTCTAAAAGTAAAAATTTCCCTGTAAACTTATATAGAACAACAAACTTTGAAACATTTCCGATTTGACAATTCAGGGTTTTGGCTTCAATATATCTCTGTTGCTAAGATATTATGTAGTTATTTATTTTCAAAAATTAACAATAAAAGATTATAACCTTTGGGATCTAAGTGTACCTCCTGAATTAGTATATTTGTCACTGGTAAGAGTTCCAGTTTATACAGGGACCATCCTTCTGGAATTCTACGGAATTTCATGGCAATTATGGTGGGCCCTGCTGGAATTTGGTATTTCTCAATAACTCTTGGGGCTATGCTATTGCGGTTCTATGTAATCTTTGAACACCATACAAAGAATCATCAGTGAGTCAACTGATTTCCAGCATCTATACAGAAAGGAGGTAACTGGGGTTCTTTTCTTATATAGAGATACTGATGATCTTTCAACCTTTTTAGCAGGAAATATAGCATTCCTACTGGTTCAAAAGTAGTTGTTGCAAATAAGGTGAATATTTTCACCCTCCTTTACCTTTCCATTTTATTCCTTACTTTTTTAGGAACCCCAAATGAATAGCCACAAGAAACTAGCTGAGGAGGAATTTATGGAGCTCCTTGAAGCCAAAGGAGATCAATTAGATCTAACACATGTAGGTTACTATAGGGATCCTAATTTTCAGATTGAAGAAGAAGTCATAGAAGTAGAAAGTAACAAAGAGGAGGAGGTAGACACCCATCAAATTTGTTCTTTAGATGTACAGTTACCCCAGACCTTGAGTATGTGTCACAAAGATGATGTTCCTCTTGCAAGCTGGTAGAAGTTGATGAGTATGTTTATCAGTAAAGACAGCAGAACAAAACAGTCCAAGCAGCCATTGGCAACTTCACATACTCACTCTTTCAATGTAATATCACAATTATGATGTGTTCAAGGGCCACCCAGGGTAGTAGCCCTTCTCTCAGCAAGAACATGAGCAAGCTCCAGCAGCATTTCTTCCACACAGGGATTGTGAGCCTGGTTCTGCAATATTTGGTTTTGCTAAGAAGAACACTATTTTATTGTATGTGCCTAAGAAGGACAAAATAGTAACTTTAGTCTCTTCAATGCACAACACAAAGATGATAGATGCAAACTCAGGCAAGCCAAAGACAGTCAGGTTTTACAATGTAAACAAATCTGGCATTGACAGTTTAGATCACATATATACTGACTACCCTCTCAGTTGTTGATGTCACCACTGGTCACTTGCAATGCTAGATATTGTAGGCATAAATACAGGAGTAATCATCAACAGAACAAGAATTCAAAAAAATATACTCTAGTGCCAACTAATATGTACACAGTTAGGACTATCCCTTAGGAAGCCTCATTTGATGGTTAGAGCATTTGTTTACTCCCTTCCTCAAAAACTTTGAAAGTTAGGGTCTAATATTGTTAGAATTGAGTGTACAAGTAGTTTAGACACTGAAGTTTTATGTTCTGTCCACAAAAATGAGCATATTCTCTGTCCTTGTTCACCGGACAGGAAGAGGACCATGATCTGTGTATCTGTGAAAAGAGATAGTGCAAGGATCATCTCAACAAACAGTGACCAGAATGTGTTTAGAGATTTGATTTTTATGACAAACTCAACAGCTGAATACCATGCTGTTGCTTTCTAGACCTTCTTATGTTTATATCCAATTTTACAGATTTGTAACCTTTTTCTTTTCACACAGAAGAAATGTACCTTTTTTGTGAATGCTAGGAAAATGTTAACATTTTTTAAAATAAAATTTTGTGGAATTTTACTTTTATAATAGATACCTTTGGAGTATACCAATTTTGAACAATTTATTCACAAACTACTTGTGTGTTTTTAACCACTTTTCAAAACCTTTACTAGCATTGATACCATCTTTGTGTGGATACAAAAATAAGATATGTTTAAGGCCCCTTTAAGGGCTCAAGATGTAATTTGCCCCAGAAGCAATTACTGAATTGTGAAAGAGCATTAAAAAGACATCATGTGACAAATTCATTGAATTGTTGAACTGTGAATTCAATTATTGAATTGTGAAGGAACATAAAAAAAGACATAAAGTGATGTATTAACTTTCATCCTAGGTAAATTATGTTGTAGTCTAAACTGCAAATTTACCATTATATGTGGATCCTTTCCTTAAAGTATTGTTAATATATTAGGCTGCAAATTTTCAATAGTGAAAATTAAATACCTAGCATTTTTACCAGAAATGAGCTGGGTAAATATATACCAAATCATATTAGGCTATTGAGTTAGGAATAAAGTGAATACACCATTTGATGCCTTTTTTTATGCTGATTATTAATATAATAATCATTTCTATCAGAAAAGAATTTCAGCCTCCCCCCCTATATATGCCAATTCAGGGTATATATTTCTACATTAGGGGGGGGGGGAATTTTAAAATTACCACCCATTTACATCAGAAACAAAATTTGACCCAACACTCCTAATTTAGAAATATATACCCTTAATTGGCATATAGCCTATAGGGGGGGGGGGGGACCGAAATTCATTTCCGATAGAAATGATTATTATATTTGTAATCAGCATAAAAAAGGCATCAAATGGTGTATTCACTTTATTCCTAACTCAATAATATGATTTGGTATATATTTACCATGAGCTGTATAGTAACCTACAATTAATTTAGATTAAGCTAGCCTACTAAGCAGCATCTGCACTTAGACCTAACCTTGTCTTTTGTGACATTTTGATATAATAACTGTTCCAAGATCGTCGTTTTTCCACTGCCTTTTAAGCCAAAAACCAGAACCCTATTGTTTTTCACCATATTTTACAAAAGCTGTCTTCAGGTTGAAACCATTGCAATTGTTTCTAATCTCCGTGCTCCGTCTGCAGAATTACAGCATTTTTACTTTTTGAATTTCCTATGTTTTAACGTCATCTATATTGCAGATAATATAGGAAGCGCAATATAATTCTTTTTAAGATTATTTGTTACTAAAGGGCTGTATTAGTAAAGGGTGCATTAGATAAGTAATAAAACTTATGTTATTATTGCGTCTCGTCCGAAGAGCACATTAATAGATTTCCTCTAAGAGACTAAGTTTACCCGGTTGTTTTTGCCACCAAAGATTGTATCCAACGTGTTTAGGTTTAGCAAGCGGTTTTTTTCGATGCTGATTAAAAGTTGCGATAACACTTCAAGCTGGACAAATAGCGCAACTCTAATTTTACTAGTTTGACAGGCTTAACAGCATATTTTTCATGTTGACGCATTAGCGTAACCTAAAAACAATGTATTGAAAATGGGCATTCGTCAAAAATCTAAATCAATTTTGGTACCAAACGAAATCAAGGAAACAACAATATGTCAGAAAAGTGTCTGATTTGAAAAAAAAATAGAACACATTTCTTTTCTTTTTTAACAGGCTTGAATATAACTTCAGTTTAAAAAAAATAGCATTTAAAACCAAAGAGTTAAAAAATAATGATGACATAGTTATATATTTATATTGTTAATCAGAATCATCATTTAGGGTTGCTTTAGAAGTAAAAGGTTATTTAAATATGATAAACATAGCTTTGGTAACTTCTCTAATAATTGCAGAGATAGAAATCAAAAATGAAAAAATCCCCATCTTTTCTATCCTTTTCATCTTTTATGATAGACTTATCTATCAACAAACGAAATGACATCATTTTTATACAATCCTAAAAGGACTTATACCTGATTTGCCTCTCACTCACTCGGACTATCTGTCTTTGCACTTTCTACAATTAGCCGTGGCTTGATGCCCACAATTACTTGATTTTAATTCAATAAATTATTTGATGATAGCTCCGAAGCTAAACTTTTTAGAAATCAAATAACTTTGAATATTGATAGATAATCATATTATCTCTTCAAAACTAAGCAAAATTTCTAAATATTTTATATAATTTTTTGGAAAATAATACCGTGAATCCTTTTTACAAAATACAGATTTTCTTTAACTCTTTTCTCAGTCCACTTTAACCCACACATCTTCTATCCGCTAGTATTTGGATCCAAAACGAAACAACATAAATGTTTTAATACCAGAAAGAGCTGAGGATCATTTGAGTACGAAGTTATTTCGGGGTGAGTTTTTTTCAGGTAGGAGAAAATTCGGAGAAATTAAAATCTCAGAGTGGCTTACCTTGTCCGGTAACAATAGAGTCTCGAATTAACACTGATTAAAAAAAATTTTTCACTGATACAATTATGAAAACAAATTTTCAGTAATTTCAAATAAAAGTGGGTAATCACTAAATCATGACTCTAAGTAAAAAAACTGCAACATCAAAGTCATCATCGTTCCTCCAGCGGAAAATTAGTCCCCAACATTGAGAACCAGCGCAAATTGCTCTGTCCGTGAGTAGCATTGATGTGCCTCCGTTATTTTCGTCTGGATCTAGCAGGCTTTTGGAAAGTCGAAGAGAGGTAAATAAAAATATGAAAGTTAATATTTCTATTCATGCAGTCAAAATCGTCATTGATTGTGCCATGAATGAGTGTCGTTATAGGCCATCTTGCACAGCAAACCCACAGGAGATGGCCCAACAAAGGCCGAAATTTCACCCAGTAAAGTTCTGTGATACCCAGCTGATTCAGCATTGTTGAAACACCGTATAATTCACATCAGAGTTTTTGAGAATATAGTACTACGTGGTGACATGGTTGTCTCTAAAACCTTTTCTTCTTCTTGGAAAGCCAAGCCTTCTTGAGTCCAATTCGGTCTCCATTTGGCTTCACGACGATTTTTAACCTTCAAATGATGATGGGTCAGGCATAAGTCTTGCTACCATCTCTGTGATCATGTGATCTACTCGCAGATATTTATATGTCTAAGGAAATCGAAAATACATTTGTGCAGATATCTTTCAGTGTTAGCTGGTAGGCTTGAGAGCAGCAACACGTTGATGTCAGGCTGGAGGCTACTTCCTGCTGGATGCATTGAAATTCAAAAATCAGGTGGTTATAGGATTCTGGAAATGAGTCGCAAAGTCTGCAATATGGATCGGCTCAGTTCTGCCAAGTAAACTCCTCTTTTGTTAGGATCAAAGAGTTGCTTTTGATTCAATAATAAAGAATGTTATCTGCCCTTGATGGAAATAAGGATGGAATGGACATTTTTTTTTAACAAAATCTTCTTCTGAATATGTCTCTAAAGGTCTGGGCCTTCAAATTGGGGTTAATTGGATTATCCAAGGAGCTACTAGCTAGCTGGTCTGCTACCTCATTATATTGATGCCTTGGTGGCTGGGGATATGCTGAAACTTGACTTTGTTTTGGAGACTAATTAATTGATCTCTGATTGTCCTCGGGTATCCGTGTATGACATCCTAGATGACCTTATATCAGGTATCCATACTCTGTATCCATTGCAATCCAATGGATATTATCAATGAGCTGAAGGGTGCCTTTAGAGTCTGAGAGCAATATTATTCTTTCGGAAGCCAGTGGAATAATATTGATGACCTTTAAAGCCTCTTTTATTGCCGATAGCTCTGCCGTGAGGATGAAAGTATTATCAGGAAGTCTGATTTTCATATTCAATTAATAACCTGGAATAACAGACACAGGGCCGCATTTTCTGCCTTTGATTCAGCCGTCAGTGTAAATTTGGAGATAATCTGGATACAAAGTGGTAATTTTCTCATGAAAAAACGCCTGAATTTCGATTGACAGGTAGTTTGTCTTTTGCAAGGGAATTAACTCCAGTGAAACACTTGGAGGTGATATTTGCCATCCAGGGGGGGACAAGAAAATGACTGAGACAGGGTGAGTCAAGTTTCCAAGCTGGGACAAGCTCGTTAAATATTGTCAATGACCTTATGAATGTAAAACTATGCGAGATACCATCTTTGGCAAATGTGAGCTTAAAAATATTATTCTCGTGACTTATAGCTTGTACCTCACTGTAATATTTGATGGTCAGAGTAGTCTGTCTTTCTAAAATAGAGGCCAGACAGGTTAAGTGTTTCATTTTGTTAGAGGGACACTGAGCATGAAGCCCTAGGGCAATTTTGTTAGCCATATTTTGCATTGTTTCTGATTCCGCAAGATTAGTCTTACTACATTCTCCATATGATTCAATGGCATACTTAATCATTAAACGAATACATCTCTTGTAAAAATCACAAAGTATTTATTGGGAATTAGCCCTCTTTGACCCCGCCAGGCGCTTAAGGATTTAACCTTCGTATAAATGAATTTTTTACGCAGTTGATTTTACCAAATTGGCAAAACATTGCCAAGTTTTGCCAAGTTTCAAGAAACTTGGATCCAGGTATTCTCCTAGAAATTTAGGTGCTACAGCACATTCTGTTTCCACATTGTTGACGAATAATTTTGGTGGTATGACATCCGATTCAAATTTCATTTGCTCCTATATTTCTTAGTTTGAGCGACACCCCCCTTAAAATCCTGGATCCACCGCTGGGTAGAACCGAAACACAAAGTCGAAAAGCAATATCATAAAGATATTCACATTTCTTTTTATTATTCAAATTATCACACATTTACCATGTGATAATTGTAAATTTCACGTGTCATAATTATAATTCTTTATTTGCTTCATAAATATATATTTAATAAAGTTTGGTTTAATCTTTACAAAATTATTACATAATTATTATTTGATAATTAGTATTTCATTAAATTTGTGTGTGATAATTATACAAATTTTAATAGAATAATTATAAGTTTCATAGTTCTATATCGTAAAAACAGGCAATGGATTATCACGCACTAATTACTAAAATTAGTTATAGCTGTTAAAACATCAGGCGTTCTAAACATGAAATGTTTATATCGTAAAAGGACGGCGTTCTGATTACTATTCTTTTTAACTCTAATTATTTATCATTAAAACTTAAAACAAAATTAATGTAGACTCATTTTCTAGCTCATTGTATTGGAGTCATTTTACAGGTGCTGGCCTGCAAATCATTTGATCATAATTATTAAAGGAGCGGGCAGTCTTAGGGTTGCTTTTCCAATTTCAATATAAATAAGTGGACTAAATGAAGACCATATTTTGAAGTGTAAGATATAATTCTTTTTATACATATTTTCAATATATAGCATTTCCTATTATATATCCTAACATTAAAACAATAGATTAAAAAACACATATCTTGTTGAGACCATTGTATCTTTTCAGTAACAGAAAAATGATAATTTAGAGTTGAAAGTAAAAGACTGTTCCTCATAAATAAGGAACCCTCTTTTTTGTGGAAAGAACCTATTCCATGCTACAAAAGAAAAAACGAACATCAATATAAAATAAAGAAATAAATGTTTCAAATATAAATAAAGCGCGATGCAAAAGCTTAAAACGAACCACAAATACTTGGAACGGAAGAGGGTTTGTTTCCTCTAGGAGCCTCACTCGTAACGTTCATGTGCTGGCTAGAGCCTTACTGAAAACATTTAATTTTTGGCATTTTCGTTGATAACAGAAAATACGTCATTTTTTAGAAAAACAATAAAGTGTTTACAGTTATTAATTGGGAATTTCCTGTATTGTAGGCTAGTAGTTTTCAACTTAAGCACAAGCAACTACCAAAATGTTATGAGGAAGGGACCCCACCCTCTCCACGTTCGATACTTGTTGCTTGTTTCATGGTGTAAAGTTTTAGTTTTTACAATGCCACTTTTATTTTTGTTTAAAAATATAAGAATTTTTTGAATTCAAGTTCAAACAGGGTTGTATGAAATAACGTTCACCAAAGGAACTATTTCTAGATGTGGTGAGTAATTAGCATTTATTTATACCAGAGTTAGGGGTATCCATGGAGATCTTGGCAAATAAAAAGGTTCTGGGGTAACATACACTCCCTTCCCCCTGTTTAAAACTATCCTGACTCTGCAATCCCCATCCCCAATAAAAAAAAATACAACTACGTTAATCTGTGATGTCGTAGGATAAGAGTGAACATACTTTCAGGGATCTCATTTAAGGGCAAACAGGGACAAATTTTAATTCCAAGAGTATACAAAATAGATGGAACAGGTTGTCTCAACAAAAATGAGAATGACTTTAGATTAAAACATATGCCTGATACAACTTGAGACGTTCAAGCAATAGTGTATTTGTAGAGCCTATAATATCCATGTGAGCTAAAGCGTTCATAAAAACAGTATAGCACTATGGTTTACTAAAAGCTTTGTTAGACAAATCATTAAAGAACGAACTTGTAATACTGTTAGTATCACTTGAAAAAGCAGGGTTGTCGAATAATATCATCACTGTCAGCTATGTGTTCATTTAAAATAGCAGAACTGAAAGAGTAACGAACACAGACAAAATCTTATAGTTGATAAAACTTCTTCAGTGGTTATTTCACTTTTCAATAAAATGAGTTATGGCATAAATTCATTTTCATTTCAGTATTTTTCCGCCATAATTCACATAAACTGTTTCAAATTTTAGTATTAAACCCACCAACCCAATTTCTGGTAACAAATAAAAGTGTAAATTAGAAAACAAATGCTATTAGCAGTTCACAAACTTTTAAGCCTGTCTGTGGCAAAGTCCACAACTTGTTTTAAAAGCTGTTTTTCATGAGCCAAAAATCGAAGGCACAGTTTCTTGGACGGTGACTTTTCGTTTTCTATTCTTGCCAATTCTTCATCTAAAAATGATGCCTAAGGGTAAAAAGAATAAGATGAGAAATTATAAAACTGGTATCAATGATCTAATGTATTCTTTAACTTTTAAGAAGCGTTATCTGTTTATGGCACAAACAATGTTGCTTGAATCCGTTTGATTACTCAGCCGCTGCAACATGCCGCTGCAACAAAAATGAGTATGACTTTAGATTAAAACATATGCTTGGCACAACTTGAAATTCTAAAACTGGTATCAATGATCCACTGCACTGTTTAACTTTTAAGAAGCGTTACCCGTTTATGGTACAAACAACATTGCTTGGATTCGTTTGATTACTCAGCCGCTGCAACATTTCTTTATTCTGGTAGAATTTTAGTTACCAATAAAATATTATTTTATTTTTTAACGTAGGATCGGTACAATAGATAGAAAAATCTTTGCATTATTGACATCCAGTAAAAATTTTGGTAATAATTTCTCTCTTTCAATAGGTAAGAAATAAAGAGAGAAAGAGAAAGAGAGAGAGAGAGAAGGAGAGAGAGCGAGAGAGGGAGAAAGAGAGAAGAGAGAGAGAGAAAGAGAGAGAGAGTTCGACTATTAAAAAGAAAAAGAGGCGAGAGGACAACTTTAATCCATTCAATTAAAACCCTATCCAGTTCAAAAAATGCAAGAATATTTAACTTTGCAAGTTCAAAACATTTAGAATCATTACATTAGATAAAAAATCTTTGTATTACTGGAATCCAGTAATACCTTGTTTTGATATATCCATTGAAAAAATTCCTAAATTACCTCCCCATTAGTTTTGAGAAAACATTCACGCTTTTGAGAGAGAAAATCTTTGGAACAGTAATTTTTGGAACAAAATCTTTGGAACAGTAATCTTTGGATACAGTTACTTATTAATGGTTGAAAAAGATATAGGGAGAGGGAGAGAGAGATAAAAAGAGACAGAGGAAGAAAGGGGAGAGAGAAATAAGACACAGAGAAAAAACAGAAAAAACAAGAAGGAACAGATCTATTAAATTAAAATATTTGTTTAGTTTCCCATTTTACTATCTGTATTTACTATTTCATTTCATTTTCAGTATCTGATTGTATCAAGGATTGAAAATGCAAATTAGAAATTGGGAATTTGTAAGAAACATAGATGAATTTAGGGAGGGAGTCACCAAATTTTTATACTTCAAAGAGGACAGGCAGGAAGACATCTCCCCCTTGATAAATACCCATATCCTTTACCCATTACCTAAATTATTGTTCTAAAGATTTCCATTTTGCAAAAATATGAATTTTATATAAAGGTTCAGTAGCAATCCTTTACAAGGGTTCTCAAGAATACACTTTTCCATAGATTCAAAAAAGAGAGAAAGTAAAGAAAAAAGGGGAAACAAGTTCAGAGATTTAAAGATTTTGAAAAGGGCAAACTTGGAAGTCAAAGCAAGTGACAACAGAGCTTTGTTCCCTAGACCAGGCTTCCAGATCTTTAGAAGTTTAAACTACGGTTGAGGTTTTTTCTGTTGAAAATATTCAAATTAGCTTCAGTGAAATTTTGAAATTGTTAATTTCTGAAAGATTAAGGCATTTAGGTATTGTGTCATAAACCTATAGATGAAAGTTTTCCAATTCTATAGACACAAAAAGTGGAAAAACATAAAATAAATGAAAAGATCCAAAAACATTTTGACTTAAATCATTTGAATACCTCACTCACTTTAACATCTAAATTTCCAATATGCACTGTCTATACTGTATGAATATCTTATCACAAACCGATTAGGCTTGTCAAGTTTGGCACCCAGGCCTAACTGCTATCCAACCAAAAAGCTTGAAAATATCCAGAAATGAGCGTGCTAAACAAGGCTTGGGGCAAACTTCACATAATATGAGGACAGCCTACAGACACTGAGGCTTCAAAACCTACCTGAATGGCGCCACCATCTTACGATGGTGGCCCCATTGAAAAATATTTTGGAAAAATATTCCTAAACTCTGATCCCCATCGCAAAGTTCTACCGGATTTTCAAGAACCATGAACCAGTTGGCCAAAAACATGTAGAGGAATCCTCCCTTCACCTTGACAACCCCTTTGTCTTCCACTCCAAAAGGTATCGAAACGGTATCTATCGTCATTTTTGACGATAGTGTCTGACCGAACGGTGTATGACCCTCCTGATGGGTCGACAAAACAAAAATGTATTCATTTTAATGTCTTTGGTACTTTGACTTTCATTCTGACGTTTTTATAAGATATCTAAATATCAGCAGCACCAAACATATCAATAATCTTTCGGTTTCTATACCACCAAGGTAAAAACCAAAAATGATGAAATTAAAAAACTCATATCCGTGGCTAACAACTCAATTGGGGAAAAAAAAAAAAAAATTTTCAATTTTTTTTTTGTCAAGAGAAAACGCTCTCGTATCAAACGATCAAAACCTTTCTTTGAGAAATCCGACAGGCATTTTTTATTGAGAGTAAAATTCGCTGAGATTTTTTTTTAGATTTTTTTTTGTTAGGTAGACGATTTTTCGAAAAAAGGAGAATCTAAAACAGAATTCCAATATAATAAATTTTAGGAGTAAATATACAGGACTTTTGTCTCCTTTAAACTTGGTTTCACTGACCGGGTAAAAAACTTTCCAACTCTGATCCAAACAAACTGAAGTTCGACTCCGGTCAGACCACAACTTAGAATGTTTAATGCTATTCGACTCGACTATTTCATTCTGTTAAATTTGACTGAGTACCTGTACTGTTTGTAGCATGAGTAGTTTTGAATAAATGAATTCTTAGACTGGCTATAAACACTAAAAAGAATAAATAAAAGGAAACAAAAAAAGAGAATCTTTTTGCATAGCCGGGAGTAGTGCAGGGAACACAGAACTCACGATCGTAGCAATATAGACTGAAAAAGTGAGCTAAAAGGCTTCCTAAGTTACCATATAGGATATTTCCCAAACAATGAGTGGCATTTAATATAGGAAAAAAGAACCAAACACTAATAGACACACGAAGAATGTGCATAGCCTTATTTCAAAAATATAGAAGAAGTAAAGAAGTGATATAAAAAAGAGGTCTAGGAGATTTCCACCCGTAGGAGATCCCCCCCCCCCATAAATTTCCCCTGTAGGAGATTCCCCCCAGAAATGTCCCCCATAGGAGATCCCCTCCCCTGCAAATCCCCCCCCGTCAAATGAGACTGAAGTTTCATTTGACGATTAGAGGTCCAACATCTATATTGTCTGATTTCGAGTTGGGCGTGCAGAATTCCTTCAGGAAAAGCTTTCCAGCCACTGAAGAGAACAGTACAAAACCTTGGCCTTCAGACGAGGTACAGACACCTTGATGAATTTGCAGTCTCCGTCCAAATACTAACTGCTCTTGCATTCGTGCCCAGATCGGAGGCAAGGGTAGTCTCTGGTGGCGATTATTTCCGAGAGGGGGAAGGGGGAGAATTTTCAGTGGGGGAAATGACGGGGGGGGACATTTCCTACGGGGGGATCTTCTGAGGGGGAAATAACCAGAGGGGGAATCTCCTACGGGGGGAAATTTCCGGGGGGAGGGGGGAATTACCGGGGGGAAATCTCCGCGGGGAAATTTTCTCGGGGGAAAATCACCGGAACCCATAAAAAAGGAACCAACAACAGGAAACACTGTAAAGGACTAAAAAAATTATCAAATAACAGATATTCTGGCAAAGATAGGTTATTGTCCAGTCACCTCTTTGTTTTTCGTGTGCAAGGATAACTTAATTTTTATTTTGTCATTTGTCGTGATTTTTTAATTCAAGCTTTGGGTTTCCTTTAATTAAAAGTATCTTAGCTTATTTTAACTTAGTTACTTAACTTATTTAAAAAATGCATGCTAGTTAGCTAGTTAATATTAGTATACATTAGACAACTAATATACACAGACATATTAGTAAATATGTCTAATATACAGCGACATGTTTGGGTCCAGGGAGTTCTGTTCGCAGTTGATGGCTCGACTATTGACAATCAGTCTCAATTCAAGCGTCTACCATAACTTCTGGGCCCACCAAGCAGCTTCAAATCAGAATTGATGGTAGATGACCAGTTAACCCTACGACCTAAGGCTAACATCCTCCACGAGACCAAGGGAGACACTTAGGGGATTACTTCGATATCGCGTCTTCAGGGCGTCCTAGTGCGTGGCCCAACCAACAGTGGCCTCTGCATTTGCCGACATTTGATATGGGAGAACGGTTTCCAGTTCAACTATAGCTGGCATCATTGCTACTTTTTTTTGATCACCGAACCTATTGAAAACATCCAGATCTCGGGTACCCAACAGTTTTCTCGGCCACTTTTTTGTCCACAGCCAAATCGTAGTACAGACACCACCATTGTCTCAAATATTCACAGTTTTGTCTATATAATGACTTAATGTTCGTTTTACCGATGTTTCCTCGCAAGGGGAAAAATAACCAGAGCGGAAATAGCATTAACTTGGATTTCGTCTGAGGCGTTACCATAGGGACGAATCAGAAAGCCTCAGTATTTGAAGGAGTTAACATCTTAACTGGGATTTCCATCAAAGAGGGGTGTCTCCGATTCAACTTGTCCTTACTGGCATTGTTTTCTGGCAATTTATATGGAGACCAGCGTGCTTGCCCTGACTGAATAGACCATCAAGTATAGAATATGTCTCTTGTACGAACTCAGGAAACATATCAACGTCATCGGCATAATTTAGATCGGTTACTGAGAGAGCAGCGCTTGTCATTTCTCCTTGATACTGCTCAATTACAATGAGGATCCAATCTCTTATGAAGTTAAGCAAGGTTGGAGACAAGAAACATCGCTGTCTTACTCCCAGCTCAATATCACAAGTGACGACAGGCTTCTGTCAGCACTGACTTGAGCTTTTATGCCCATATACTATGTCTGGATTAGGCTGATCAGCTTATCAGATAATCCGACCTTCACCAGGACGTTCTATTGGGTGCATCGCATTATAGAGTCAAACGGAGTGATAAAGTAAATAAGCACCTAGATTCGTATCTTACTCGTGATTAAAACTGCGTTCCAGAATCTGTTGAACAGAGCAGCCCATCCTCGACCTAATGCCTCTCTGGTTAGGTCTTGCTGTACAATCACTAACGCTGCAGAACGGGTTGAGCAGTACACATATTGCATGTATGACTAAACATGAACGGACTATAAAGTTATTGCTATTTACATGATCCAGCCAACACTTGTTTATATACTTAGTAAAGTATCTTCTGATCTCAGCTCTCAATTCTATATATATGTCTAATCACGCTGATCTTATTTTTTTTTTATCTGCGTGTAGCAATATAGTGTCGATACATGTACCACTTACTATATCTTCTGTAAATGGCCAAAATAAGGCTTTAATAAAATTATATGATTTATCAGTAATCATAGAAGAGATGCAGAAGAGGTATCATTCGAAAACTAAAGCAATTTTCCTTGAAAGTCTGACCTCCAAAATGTACTAAACATCACTTGTAGAACTTATACTGTATACACACATGTAAATATTGTATATACCTTGCGACAATGTTCACGTTTTGATGCAGCTTAAAGAGACAAAGTGTGCTTTAAGTAACAAATAACAACTCTGAATAACAATTTTACAACAACTTTACAGCAACAGTTTACAACAGCAACAATGATAACAACAACTTTAATAACAATTTGAAGCAGTTTAAAAAAAGACAAAATGGATAAGACAACAATTGATTATTATCCAAGTTTTCACTTTTTAAGTTAATTATCAAAGTGTTTTCCAATTGTCTGAAAAAAATTCATAAAATTCAGGGACACTTTTCCAAGTTTCGATAGGGCTTCATCAGAGTCACTTTCTCTTATTTTTCAATTGTTCCAATCTTTTGTTTTCTTCTTTTTAATGGTTTTAAACCCCACCTACATTCCCAGAATTCATTTATTTATGCTAAATAATTCGTTATAAATGATAAGAGAATGCTCGGAACAAAGAAGAAGAAGAAGAAGAAACAGAAACCTTACCCCAGGTTTTATGCCATGAATCATCAGAAGAATCTTACACCGATCAAGAAGAAACTTCCACGCCTTTTCATCTGTTTCTTTGTCATACAAATCTAAACTTGTAAGCGTTGTCGAGTCTTCCAAACATGCAAGTTTTTTCAGCTTATCTTTAAATAGTAATAATTGTTAAACCAAATAAATAACAATAAAAGAGGAAGCAATAAAATGTATATCAGAATTATCATTGTTACACTAAGAATTCTGAAGGTGATTTTTTTTTTTTATTTCATCCAATGGCTCAAACGCCATCTTATCCTTCTTCTAGTAATATTTTAAATTTACCTATCATAGGCAGCGCAATCGCGCTGCTTCAGTAAAGAAAGATGTTGGCACAATGTATTTTTATTTTTTTGTTTTTGTTTTCTTTTTCCATACCAGGGCACTTCGTATCCAAGGAGTTGTCGTAGAAACTTCGAAAAGGACTCATTCGATTGGAAATTGGAGTGGCTAGTGCCGTTTTTTAATATTCGAAAGTGATTGGACGGCAAACAGCCCCCCCCCCCACGCCCATCATTCCCCCAAACACATCAAATCAAATTTCGAGATAGCCATTTTGTTCAGCGTAGTTGATTTCCAGATAGAACATATGTTTTTGAGGAGGTCACTCCCCCACAACCCTCGGGACAAGGGTTTTAAGTTATGCCCTGGGGGCATATAAGGTTTTTATAGAAGGCGTTGTCGTAGAAACAAATGAATAAATAAATGAAACCCAAAACATCAGAAATTACAATAAATAACCGAGTCAAACTCAAAACGAGCAGAAATTAACACAAGTTGGGCTCCAAACCCCTATGCCTTCCCAAGGCCAGAATAAAATTTGCACTTTACTGGAAAAAATATGAATGTTTTTACTTTTATAACTTTCATAAATCAAATAATATTAACATTTTGATTACTAAATATCAGTATATGTATATTAAATTGACAATACACATTCATTTGTATTTTTTCAGTAAAGTGCAAATTATGTTCTGGCCCTGGGAAGACATAGGGGTTTTGAGCCCAACTTATGTTAATTTCTGCTCGTTTTGAGTTTGAATCGGTAATTTATTGTAATTTCTGTTTGTTTTGGGTTTTATTTATTTATCGATGCTGATTTGTGGTAGTTTCACGCTTGGTAGATTATGTGATTTTATTTTTGCTCATTTTTTGTTTAATGGAGTTCTTTACTTTTCTTTGCAAAACTTATTTTGTGGAAAAAGTTTTTTTTAATTAATTTCTGTCAGCGAAAACTGATGACAAAAATGACTTGGTAAATACCCCCGCAATCAAAAGTGAATATAATATTTATGTCAAAAAATAAGAACAAATTCTCGTATTTTCATTAAAAGAAATTTAAAAAGTTGAACATCCTCCCCCCACTAAACTTAGAAGTTAATTTTTGTATCTTCATAAAAAAAAATCGAAATTTTTTTTGCTTCTCCCTACATTTTTCATGAAATAGGTAACTGAATGGCATTTTTTTTTTTTTTAAGTTTGTAAGTAGTCCAGAACGATTATTCAGTTGGAACAGTGCATTATTGTCGTTTCACCCTTATTGGTTGTTCAGTTTGTTACCGTTGTTCAGCACTTTTGACCAGCAACTATAAAAGTTTTCAGATGTGGTTTTAATTATTTCTTTTTCTTTCCTTCTCTTTTTTTATATAAAATTATTTTTATCTTCTTATGGTGTTTTCTTGAATCTTTCAGTTTTTTCACTTCTAGTTTTTATTTCTCTCTTTCTCTTTTCTATACAGAGACTTTCACGTTTCTATGATCTTTTCTATTATCTTTTATCTTTTAATCTAAGTTTATTCTACTTTTTATCTTCTTATGCTGTTTCCTTGAATGTTTCAGTTTTTCAATTCTAGTTTTTATTTATCTCTTTCTCTTTTCTATACAGATACTTTCACGTTTCTATGATGTTTTCTATTATCTTTTATCTTTTTATCTAAGTTTATTCTACTTTTTATTCTAATTGTCTAAGTTTATTCTAGTTTTCTCTCTCTTTCCATTCTCTTTTCATATTCTTATGCTCTTTTCTTGTATACTTTAGCTATATATCCTACTTTTTCCTTTTCCCCGATCAATAAAGATTTTGGGACATTCGGTTTTTCGTATTTTATGTAGTGTCTTAATTAAAAGCTTTAACTGTTGCTATATACTTCTACATGTTCATTCCATTTATAGTATTAAGGCTAAAAAATTCTATTTGACCAACTAACCTATTAGCATGGATGTGTTAAAAAAACAAAAACAAACTGACGTATGATTTTACAGAAATTTTTACAATTGCTAAACAGCGTTTTGAAATATATGTATGTTAAGGTGTTCAAGCTTATTTATAACTATCACCTTCTTTCATGACATAAATCCTCAAAAATCCTAATAACTTTGAGCTAAAGGGGAGAGATTTGTCCGAGCATAATAGGTAAGGTCCTCCAAGATCAAATTTCAAAATATAATTGGCTTTAGCTCGTTGAAGAGGGTCTGACTTGCTTAACGGAATCTGAAAAAAAAGAAGAAAAAATGTAAAAGGTTTTACATAAAATGGGATACTATGAGTCTAAGATAAAAAAAAAATAATCATAAAATGACGAAAAGGAAGTAGAAACAAAGGTACAATATAGCTAAAATCTAAAAAAGGATAAAAACCCTTCAAAGAAATTGGTATACAGGGCATCGACAACTGTCAAAGTTTCAGTTGCTGGATCTTTTTCTGGGGACAGGTAGCAAGCCTGTTGCCCCATCTTGTGACAGCCAAGGTAGATCCCAGGGTCCCGTGTTGCCAAGCAGAGGTCAATTCATTGTGCTACCGCAAGATCTAATAAAGATAGAAATGTGTGTAATGAAAGCCGGAATCTGGAACTATTCACCGAAAGCTGAAAAGTCAAAACTCAGTCTATTATCCATCTATCATATACCTGGTCTATTCAAATACGATACGTATATTAAAAGCCATGATACAATTGTAAAACTGCCAAACATATTGCAATCGAGCACTGATTACAAGTACAAAACTGGAATTTTTACTGATAAATTACTCCTTTGTTAACCATTTTTTCTAATTTTTAAAGTGTGAGAGAGGCATCCACTTCCGAAAATCACGCAAAACTGGTGATGCAAGCCAAGTGTAGCGGAAGTGTGGTGAAAACTGTGCCAAGCATGGCTGAGCTGTGCGGAAAACACTCGACATTCTGAGATGTACACCTGGTAACGGAAAGTAGAGATCCCCTCGTTTAAGTGCATTATAGACCTAGGAATCTCTGAAAATAACAAGTGTAAATAATTCAAAAATTATCAATCAATGGCAAAAGCTCTTGACGTATGCAGAGACGCAAATTCCCGAAAATGTAAGATCTGGGACAGCGGCATAAATTCGTCAAAATCCTGGGAGGGGGGGGGGGAGTTCGAGCCAACTCTCAAAAAACAAGTGAAAAGGACAGCAGAAACTAAATAATAAGCCATTCTGGTACCATAAAGGTGCTATTTAGTACTATAAAGGTACTGTATAGTACTATAAAGGTAAATATGTACTAAAAAAATGATCTGTTTCTGTTGATGCTTAAATTATGCAGGTTTATCTTAGTTTTGACAAGATTTTAGAATAAACTAAATTTCAGCTGGGGGATAAACTGGGATCTGGGGAGGGGGCGAGTTATATATGGGGCAGCCCCCCCCCCCCCCAGCCCCATAGCAAATTACGCCCCTGGTATGGGCAAGGATTTTGGTTCTAATGAACATACAAAAAAGATGATTCTTTTTTTTTAATCCAGAAAGGGGGGGGGGACGACCACTTTTTTCAATTCAAAAAATTCAATCGCCAAAAAAGGAATTTCTCAAAATCTAAAGGGGTGGGGCATTGCACCCTGCCTCTCTAATTTGCGCCCATTCACATGCGCAAGGCAGTTATTATTTTCACATTACAAGGGAAAGGGATAGGCTAACATTTCTATAGTTGTTTGCTTTCTATTAACAGAAATCTTCGTCCTAGAAATTCTAATTGAGTCAGCAACTAAAAAAAGGAAAAAAGATAAGAAACATAAATGCGTTATTGACAGCTTTGATCATAGGCGGTAAAAGCAGACGGTTACAACTCCTCTTGGTTCAACCTCTGTTTGGATAATCATCTTTTTTAATTATTTTTTTACTGTTATTGCGCTCTTAGTCAATGTTTAATTCACTAGTATTTTTTTTTTTTAGACCCCTTGATTATTAAATATAAAAACCTACAGACTAAACCCATATCCATAGATAAACCCTAGTGACGCCTTAGGTTTTGAAATTCTTTTCCATGGTAACTGATTTCCGATGATATTTTAGCTTTTTTTAGTTATTAGCAAGTAATAACAAAATTATATATTGATATTTAATCCTAAAAAAAAATGGGCCGCAACTTAAGAACTACGATATTTAAAAGATGTAATGTAATTGCTAATATTTTATAGGTATTATATCATTGATAATGAGACTCTGGAAAAAAAATGGAGATGCGGGGTATCGATCCCCGTACCTCTCACATGCTAAGCGAGCGCTCTACCATCTGAGCTACATCCCCTTGATATTTTCGAACATTAATACAGCTGATGCTGTAATGAGGCAAAACTAAATTATCCTTAGACTTCCTATTAGCAATTTAAAAAACGTTATGTTACAGGCAGATCCAAAGGGTGGGGAGGGGGGGGGCTATCCCCAATAATGTAGAAAAAAAATTATTATGGTAAAATTTTACTTAAGCTACTTTTGTTTCGGCTATCTTGGAAAGGGGTTGGGTTAGGAAAATGAAACTTTCAGGGATGGATCTACATGCTAAGGTATGTCCCGGGAAGGTACTTTGAAGTACTTGCCTCCCCTCCTCCCACTCTATATAATGCTAAATACTGCACATTACTAGTTGTTTTAGCTCACATTTCATCCTATATTGCTATCATAATTATAAATCACTGCTTACCTTACACAACTTCAGCTTTTAACCTTGTTCATTGAAATATAGCCTATTCCAAAATCCTATTTTCATTTAAAAGTCCATCCCTTTAACTTATTAAATAAAAAAAACAAGTTTTTTTTAACTGAAAGTAAGTAGTGACATTAAAACTTAGAACGAACAGAAATTATTCCGTATATGAAAGAGACTGTCCCCTCCTCAACTCCTCGCTCTTTACGCTAAAGTTTTTCATTGTTTAAAAAAAAATAGAGTTGTGAGAAAGTCAAACTTTAGCGTAAAGAGGGAGGCGTTGAGGAGGGGACAGCCCCTTTCATATACGGAATAATTTATGTTCGTTTTAAGTTTTAATGTCACTCCTTACTTTCAGTAAAAAAAACTTTTTTTTTTTATTTAATTTTTGAACGTTTTTGAAAAAATGCAGGTTTTGATCTTGGCTCACCGTACCTGAATAATTAAAACAAAATTTGCATATTAATTTTCTTTTATTTGGTTAAATGGCTTTCTCGAAACTTGTTTAATTTTATTTACGAACGTTTTTATTAGTAATAAATATACGTAACTTACGAATTAACTTACGTAACGATCTTCTACATTCATATATTTTTAATAGGCATATTAGGGGGTTCGCCCCCTAGTTAATACCTTGCTCTTTAAGCGAAAGTTCGAATTTTGTTCCAATTCTTTAAAAATGACCGCTTAATCACAAAGGCTCTTAGAATAAATAGCTCTTATGAAAGTACTAAAAAGTCTTTTGCTTAAAGAGCGAGGTATTGACTAGCGGTTGAACACAATCATATATGTAATATTTTTTGTTCGTTTAAAGTTTTGATGTTGCTGCTGTTGCAGTTGAAAAACTTGTTTTTTATATTTAATTTCTGATCTTTTTTTAAATAATGTTGGGAAGTCCGGTGTCCCCTTCATAGCAATGTCCATTCCCCCATGAAAACTTCCTTCATGGAAAGATCCTCCCACATAACCCCCCACCCACCCCCCCCCCCCAATACCAGAAAAACTCTTCTCTGAAAAAGTATTTATACTTCCCAATAACCAATACTATATGTTAACATTGGGTACAGTTCATAATTATCAGCCCTCCCTCCGGGAGCTTCGGGGAGGTAAGTCATCCTAAAAGACGTAGTTGTCATATTTTAGAACATGCTGAATAAAATGGCTATCTCAAAATTTTGATCGGGTGACTTTGGAAAAAAAATGAGCGTGGGAAAGGGGCCTAGTTGCCCTCCATTTTTTTGGTCACTTAAAAAGGGCACTAGAACTTTTAATTTCCGTTCCAATGAGTCCTCCCACGATATTCTAGGACAACTGGGTCGATACGATCACCCCTGTAAGAAAAAAAAAAAAAAAAAAAAAAAAAAAAAAAAAAAAAAAAAAAAACCTAATAAACACGCACCCGTGATCTTTCTTCTGGCAAAAAATGAAAAATTCCACATTTATGTAGATAGGAGCTTAAAACCTCTACAGTAGGGTTCTCTGATACGCGGAAAATGATGGTGTGATTTTCATTAAGGTTCTATAACTTTTAGGGGGTCTTTCCCCTTTTTTCGAAAATCAGCCAAATTTTCTCAGGCACGTAACTTTTGATGGGTAGGACTAAACTTGATGAAACATATATATTTCAAATAAGCACTAAAATCTGATTCTTTTGGTGAATCTATTTGTATCAAAATACCGTTTTCTAGAGTTTCGGTTACCATTGAGCCGCTACAAACATCAGAATCGAATTTAGAGGACAATGGACAATTTATGTCATGGGAAGATGTTTTTTAAATCCCCCTTCTCCCTAAACTCAAAATTTCCCAAAAATATACTTTAGAGGCTTATTTAAAAATGTTCAAATTACTAAGACATAGAGTGTTACAAACGTCAGAATCGGCTTCAGAGGACAAATTATGTCATGAGACGATGTTCTTGAAATCCCTCTTCCCCCCAAACTCAAAATTTTCCAAAATTCTACTTTAGAAGTTTTTTTAAATATTTGTAAAGCACTACGACATAGAGCGTTACAAACATCAGAATCGACTTTAGAGGACAATTTATGTCATGGGAAGATGTTTTTGAAATCCCCCTTTGCCCCAAACTCAAAATTTTCCAAATAATCTACTTTAGAGGCTTTTTTAAATATTTCTAAAGCGCTAAGACATAGAGCGCTACAAACATCAGAATCGACTTTAGAGGACAAGTTACGTCATGGGGAGATGTTTTTCAAATCCCCCTTCCCCCCAAACTCAAAATTTTCTAAAATTCTACTTTAGAAGAGTAGGAAGCTATCATGAGCTCCGGAACGAACACCTTGTTGTCATCTACAATTGAGTCTAACGCTGACAGTACATAATTTATTCAAGGATTATCGATCGACGAAGGGGAGAAAATTTCCGAGAAATTGATTGCGTAATCGAGGGGAGTGAATTTCCGAGAAATTGATTTGCATAATCGGTGGGGAGAATGTATTGATTTACGAAAGGGGAATAAAGAAACAAATATGGCTTCTTTGATCTTAGGTTTGAGGGATAAACGGTCTTTAGGTCAGAGAGAAAAATTAATGCTCTATTTTTAAATATGGCTTCATTGATCTTTAGTGTCAGGAATTAGAAATGACATCACTTGTTATCTTGGAATTATGCGAGAGTCTAAAGAGATAGAAAAATCCTTTTTTTAAATACGGCTTCTTCGATCTTTAGGTCCGAGGGATAAATTAATATTCTATCGAAACCATAATAGTGAAGCTAGGAACACCTATGAGATGAAGAGATTAACACGGGAAAGGGTTTCCTAGGAATTTCAAATGTGACAACGCAGGGATTTTAGCTCCTTTGTCTTATGGATTTACCCTAAAATTCTTAAATTAGAAAATGGGTTACTCGTTCTATTATTAAAGACAATCGTTCAAACTCGTTCATCTAACCTCCAAAACAATAGGTTAGGTTAGGTATAAATAAATATTAATAAATAAATAGAAAAATTTCTCCATGTTTAAGTTAGGTTAGGTTAACTTATCATGAGCGCTCATGATAAGCTAACCGTTTTCTAGAGTTTCGGTTACCATTGAGCCGGGTCGCTCCTTACTTACAGTTCGTTACCACGAACTGTTTGATTTACTATCTAGCTGACATTCTTATGGAACCCGTTTGTGATGTCACAACTTTGCTTATCATACCCCCTTTTAACAGTAGCATGCAGGTGCCATGAGGTAGAAGACAACTCTGTGTTGATAAGCCATTTAAACTTTATTAATTAGGGAAAGGATTTGACAAGAGATAGACCAATAAAAAAAATCCAAATTGTTTTTAGAGGACAAATTATGTTATGAGAAAATGTTTTTATTTTAATAGGTCCATGCGCTCATGAAGCTTTCAAATATTTCTGAAGCACTAATTGATAGAGCGCTACAAACATCAGAATTGAATTTAGAAGATAAGTTATGTCATGGGAAGGTGTTTTTAAAATTCCCCCTCCCCAAAACTCAAAAATTTCTAAAATTCTACTTAAGAAGCTTTTTAAATATTTCTAAAGCCCTAATAGATAGAGCGCTACAAATATCAGAATCGACTTCAGAGGACAAATTATGTTATGGGAATACGTTTTTGAAATCCCCTTCCCCCAAACTCAAAATTTTCTAAAATTCTACTCTAGAAGCTTTTTCAATATTTCCAAAGCACTAACAGATAGCGCGCTAAAAACTTCAGAATCGACTTTAGAGGCCAAATTAATTCTACAATAATTCCCCCTTCCCCCTAAACTCAAAATTTTTTTGAAATCCCCCTTCGCCCCAAACTCAAACTTTTCCAAAATTCTACTTTAGAAGCTTTTTTAAATATTTATAAAGCGCTAAGACATAGAGCGCTACAAACATCAGAATCGACTTTAGAGGACAAGTTATGTCATGGGTAGATGTTTTTGAAATCCCCCTTCCACCCAAACTCAAAATTTTCAAAAATTCTACTCTAGAAGCTTTTTAAATATTTCCAAAGCACTTATAGATAGCGCGCTAAAAACATCAGAATCGACTTTAGAGGCCAAATTAATTCTACAATAATTCCCCTTTCCCCCCAAAGTTAAAATTTTTTTGAAATCCCCCTTCGGCCCAAACTCAAAATTTTCAAAAATTCCACTTTCGAAGCTTTTTTAAATATTTCTAAGCGCCAAGACATAGAGCGCTACAAACATCAGAATCGAATTTAGAGGACAATGGACAATTTATGTCATGGGAAGATGCTTTTTAAATCCCCCTTTGCCCCAAACTCAAAATTTTCCAAAATTCTACTTTAGAAGCTTTTTTTAATATTTTTAAAGCGCTAAGACATAGAGCGCTACAAATATCAGAATCGACTTTCGAGGACAAGTTATGTTATGGGAAGATGTTCTTAAAATCCCCCTTCCCCCCAAACTCAAAATTTTTCAAAACTTTACTTAAGAAGTATTTTAAAATATTCTAAAGCGTTAAGACACAGAGCACTAAAAACATCAGACTCGACTTTAGAGGGTAAGTTATGTCATGGGAAGATGTTTTTGAAATCCCCCTTTGCCCCATACTCAAAATTTTCCAAATAATCTACTTTAGAGGCTTTTTTAAATATCTCTAAAGCGCTAAGACGTAGAGCGCTACAAACATCAGAATCGACTTTAGAGGACAAGTTACGTCATGGGGAGATGTTTTTCAAATCCCCCTTCCCCCCAAACTCAAAATTTTCTAAAATTCTACTTTAGAAGAGTAGAAAGCTATCATGAGCTCCGGAACGAACACATGTGCTGCCATCTACAATTGAATCTAACGCCGACGGGACATAATTTATTCAAGGATTATCGATCGACGAAGGGGAGAGAATTTCCGAGAAATTGATTGCGTAATCGAGGGGAGTGAATTTCCGAGAAATTGATTTGCATAATCGGTGGGGAGAATGTATTGATTTACGAAAGGGGAATAAAGAAACAAATATGGCTTCTTTGATCTTAGGTTTGAGGGATAAACGGTCTTTAGGTCAGAGAGAAAAATTAATGCTCTATTTTTAAATATGGCTTCATTGATCTTTAGTGTCAGGAATTAGAAATGACATCACTTGTTATCTTGGAATTATGCGAGAGTCTAAAGAGATAGAAAAATCCTTTTTTTAAATACGGCTTCTTCCATCTTTAGGTCAGAGGGATAAATTAAT
This sequence comes from Artemia sp. Qi Xiang Cuo, assembly GCF_049724085.1. NCBI lineage: Eukaryota > Metazoa > Arthropoda > Branchiopoda > Anostraca > Artemiidae > Artemia > Artemia sp. Qi Xiang Cuo. The sequence goes on from NC_142800.1 coordinate 72,065,980, forward strand.
ATTCTATCGAAACCATAATAGTGTAGCTAGGAACACCTAAGAGATGAAGAGATTAACACGGGAAAGGGTTTCCTAGGAATTTCAAATGTGACAACGCAGGGATTTTAGCTCCTTTGTCTTATGGATTTACCCTAAAATTCTTAAATTAGAAAATGGGTTACTCGTTCTATTATTAAAGGCAATCGTTCAAACTCGTTCATCTAACCTCCAAAACAATAGGTTAGGTTAGGTATAAATAAATATTAATAAATAAATAGAAAAATTTCTCCATGTTTAAGTTAGGTTAGGTTAACTTATCATGAGCGCTCATGATAAGCTAACCCAACCTAACTTAAACAGGGTAAAAAGTCAACGTGGGGGGATTTTCCGGCGAGTATGGTTAGGCTAGGCTAGATTAAGTTAGGTTAGGTTTAGTTAGGTTAGGATAGCCTACGTACGCGCGCGTACGTAGGCCCGTATTTGAGGGTAAATCCATAAGATAAAGGAGCTAAAATTTAATTTAAAATTAGAACAGAACTTTAAATTTTTCATCTCTTTGAGAAAAACAACAGAACTCAAGAGGAACCTTTCTATTTTCTTGGGAAAATTACAAGAGAACTTGAACATTTTGCGCTTCATTGAGTCAATTCAGAATTAAAATGGAACATTTTATCTTCACGGTGAATATTCACAATCAATGTATAACTTTTTCTATCTTCTATGAACAATTTGGAACATAAATTTAAATTTTTTCATCTCTTTGAGAAAAGTCGGAACTGAATTTAAGAAAATTTAGAAATAAAGTGAAACTTTTTATCTTCATTGGAAAATAATCACAATCATTGTATAACTTTTCCTATCTTCTACGGAAAAATTTAGAACTGAAATTTAAATTTTTTATGTCTGAGAAATTAAGAACTGAAGTGGAAGCTTTTTTCATTTTCATTGATAAATTTCAGAGTTGAACTAACTTTTTTCTCTACTTTAAGAAAATCCGGATGAGAACTTGAACATTTTGCACTTCTTCGAGAATACTCAGAATTAAAGTGGAGCTGCTTTTCTTCATGGCGAACATTCAAGATCAAAGTATAACTTTTTCTATCTTCTATGAAAAATTTGGAACAGGACTTTAAATTTTTCATCTCTTTGAGAAAAATCGGAACTGAATTTAAGAAAAATTAGAAATAAAGTGAAACTTTTTATCTTCATGGAAAATAATCACAATCATAGTATAACCATTCCTATCTTCTACGGAAAAATGTTGAACTTAACTTTAAATTTTTTATGTCTTTGAGAAATTAAGAACTGAAATGGAAGCTTTTTTCATTTTCATTGGTAAATTTCAAATTGAGCTAACTTTTTTCTCTTCTTTAAGAAAATTCAGAAGAGAACTTGAGCATTTAGCACTTCTTTGAGAAAACTCAGAATTAAAGTGGGGCTCCTTATCTTCATGAAGAATATTAACAATCAAAGTATAATTTTTCTATCTTCTATGAAAAATTTGGAACAGAACTTTAAATTTTTCATCTCTTTGAGAAAAGTCGGAACTGAATTTAAGAAAATTTAGAATTAAAGTGAAACTTTTTATCTTCATAGAAAATAATCACAATCATAGTATAACTTTTCCTATCTTCTATGGAAAAATTTAAAACTGAACTTTAAATTTTTTATGTCTTGGTGAACCTAAAACTGAAGTGGAAGATTTTTATTTTCTCTGGAGAAATTAGAATTGAATTGTGTTCTTCGGTAAAATTCAGAAGAGAACTTGAATATTCACGATTAAAGTATAACTTTTCCTATCTTCGATGAAAAATTTGGAACAGGACTTTAAATTTTTTCATCTCTTTGAGAAAAGTCGGAACTCAATTCAAGAAAATTTAGAATTAAAGTGAAACTTTTTATCTTCATGGAAAATAATCACAATCATAGTATAACTTTTCCTATCTTCTACGGAAAAATTTAGAACTGAACTTTAATTTTTTTATGTCTTGGTGAACTTAAAACTGAAGTGGAAACTTTTTATTTTCTCTGGAGAAATTAGATTTGAATTGTGTTCTTTGGTAAAATTCAGAAGAGAACTTGAACTTTTCTACCTTCTATGAAAAATTTGGAACAGTATTTTAAATTTTTTCATCTCTTTGAGAAAAATCTGAACTAAATTGGAAAATTTTTATATTATTTTGGGAAAATAGAATTGATCAATAACTTATTTCTTTTTCGTTGAGAAAATTCAGAATCGAAGTTGAACTTTTCTTCTTCCGAGAAAATATTCACAACTATGGTATAGCTTTTTCTATCTTCTACGGTAAAATTTAGAATGGAACTTTAATTTTTGTGTCTTTGTGGAAATAAGAACTGAAGTGGAAGCTTCTATTTTCTCTGGTGAAATTAGAATTGAAGTGTGTTCTTTGGTAAAATTCAGAAGAGAACTTGAACTTTTCTATCTTCTATGAAAAATTTGGAACAGTATTTAAAAATTTTTCATCTCTTTGAGAAAGATCTGAATTGAATTGGAAAATTTTTATATTATTTTGGAAAAATAGAATTGATCAATAACTTATTTCTTTTCAATGAGAAAATTCAGAATCGAAGTTGAACTTTTCTTCACTTCATTGAGAAAATTTAAAATTGAAGTAGAACTTTTTATCTTCATAGCAAATATTCACAACTATGGTATAGCTTTTCTATCTACTACTTAAAAATTTAGAACAGAACTTTAAATTTCTTTATGTCTTGGTGAACTTAAAACTGGAGTGGAAGATTTGCACTTTCTCTGGAGAAATTAGAATTGAATTATGTTCTTTGGTAAAATTCAGAATTGAACTTGAAATTTTCTATCTTCTATGAAAAAATTGGAACATTATTTTAAATTTTTTCATCTCTTTGTGAAAAATCTGAACTGATGTGGAAAATTTGGTATCTTTGGTAGAAAACTTGCTAGTTCGAACAGAAAAAGTGTTATCACTGATGAAAAATATTATTTCTAAGAGAAATTTGTGTGTGTTCAGTAAAAGTATGTTAGTTTTAAGGTAAAATATCGTTACTTTGATGAGAAGGTTTGTTAGTGTTAAGCAAAACTTGCTACTTCTGACAGAAAAGTTGTTATCACAATCAAAAAAATTTTACTTCTAAGAAAAATTTGTGTGTGTTCATTAAAAGTTCATTAAATGTTATCACAGTCAAAAAATGTTACTTCTAAAAAAAAATTTGGTATCTTTGGTAGAAAACTTGCTAGTTCGAACAGAAATAGTGTTATCGCTGACGAAAAATATTATTTCTAAGGGAAATTTTTGTGTGTTCAGTAAAAGTAAGTTAGTTTTAAAGTAAAATGTTGTTACTTTGATGAGAAGGTTTGTTAGTTTTAAGCAAAACTTGCTACTTCTGACAGAAAAGTTGTTATCACAATAAAAAAAATGTTACTTCTAAGAAAAATTTGTGTGTGTTCATTAAAAGTATGTTAGTTTTAAGGTAAAATGTCATTACTTTGATGAGAAGGTTTGTTAGTGTTAAGCAGAGCTTGCTACTTCTGACAGAAATGTTGTTATCACAATCAAAAATGTTACTTCTAAGAAAAAATTTGTTATCTTTGGTAGAAAAGTTGCTAGTTCGAACAGAAAAAGTGTTATCACTGATGAAAAATATTATTTCTAAGAGAAATTTGTGTGTGTTCAGTAAAAGTATGTTAGTATTAAGGTAAAATGTCGTTACTTTGATGAGAATATTTGTTAGTGTTAAGCAAAACTTGCTACTTCTGACAGAAAAGTTGTTATCACAGTAAAAAAATATTACTTCTAGAAAAAAAATTGGTATCTTTGGTAGAAAACTTGCTAGTTCGAATAGAAAAAGTGTTATCGCTGAAGAAAAATATTATTTCTAAGAGAAATTCGTGTGTGTTCAGTAAAATTAAGTTAGTTTTAAGGTAAAATTTCGTTACTGTGATGAGGAGGTTTGTTAGTGTCAAGCAAAACTTGCTACTTCTGACAGAAAAGTTGTTATCTCAATCAAAAAAATGTTACTTCTAAGAAAAATTTGTGTGTGTTCATTAAAAGTATGTTAGTATTAAGGTAAAATGTCGTTACTTTGATGAGAAGGTTTGTTAGTGTTAAGCAGAACTTTCTACTTCTGACAGAAAAGTTGTTATCACAGTCAAAAAAATATTAATTCTAAGAAAAAATTTGGTATCTTTGGTAGAAAACTTGCTAGTTCGAACAGAAAAAGTGTTATCATTGATGAAAAAAATTATTTCTAAGAGAAAATTGTGTGTGTTCATTAAAAGTATGTAAGTATTAAGGTAAAATGTCGTTACTTTGATGAGAAGGTTTGTTAGTATTAAGCAAAACTTGCTACTTCTGACAGAAAAGTTGTTATCACAGTAAAAAAATATTACTTCTAAAAAAAATTTGGTATCTTTGGTAGAAAACTTGCTAGTTCGAACAGAAAAAGTGTTATCACTGATGAAAAATATTATTTCTAAGAGAAATTTGTGTGTGTTCAGTAAAAGTAAGTTAGTTTTAACGTAAAATGTTGTTACTTTGATGAGAAGGTTTGTTAGTGTTAAGCAAAACTTGCTACTTCTGACAGAAAAGCTGTTATCACAATAAAAAAAATGTTACTTCTAAGAGAAATTTGTGTGTGTTCAGTAAAAGTATGTTAGTTTTAAGGTAAAATGTCGTTACTTTGATGAGAAGGTTTTTTAGTGTTAAGCAGAACTTGTTACTTCTGACAGAAAAGTTGTTATCACAATCAAAAATATTACTTCTAAGAAAAAATTTGGTATCTTTGGTAGAAAACTTGCTAGTTCGAACAGAAAAAGTGTTATCACTGATTAAAAATAATATTTCTAAGAGAAATTTCTGTGTGTTCAGTAAACGTAAGTTAGTATTAAGGTAAAATGTCGTTAATTTGATGAGAATGTTTGTTATTGTTAAGCAAAACTTGCTACTTCGGACAGAAAAGTTGTTATCACAGTCAAAAAATGTCACTTCTAAAAAAAAAAAAATTTGGTATTTTTGGTAGAAAACTTGCTAGTTTGAATAGAAAAAGTGTTATCACTGACGAAAAATATTATTTATAAGAGAAATTTGTGTGTGTTCATTAAAAGTAAGTTAGTTTTAAGGTAAAATGTTATTACTTTGATGAGAAGGTTTGTTAGTGTCAAGCAAAACTTGCTACTTCTGACAGAAAAGTTGTTATCTCAATCAAAAAAATGTTACTTCTAAGAAAAATTGGTGTGTGTTAAGTTAAAGTATGTTAGTATTAAGGTAAAATGTCGTTACTTTGATGAGAAGGTTTGTTAGTGTTAAGCAGAACTTGCTACTTCTGACAGAAAAGTTATTATCACAGTCAAAAAAATGTTACTTCTAAATAAAATTTGGTATCTTTGGTAGAAAACTTGGTAGTTCGAACAGAAAGTGTTATTATTGATGAAAAATATTATTTCTAAGAGAAATTTGTGTGTGTTCATTAAAAGTATGGTAGTATTAAGGTAAAATGTCCATACTTTGATGAGAAGATTTGTTAGTGTTTAGAAGAACTTGCTACTTCTGACAGAAAAGTTGTTATCACAATGAAAAAAAATGTTACTTCTAAGAAAAAATTTGGTATATTTGGTAGAAAACTTGCTATTTCGAACAGAAAAAGTGTTATCGTTGATGAAAAATAATATTTCTACGATAAATTTGCGCTTGTTCAGTAAAAGCATGTGGATTTTAGGGGCAAATATCGCTATTTTGTTGAGAAGTTTTGTTAAAGTTAGCCAGAATATCTTACTTTTTTCAGAAAAGTTGTTAACTAAGTAAAAAAATTTTACTTCTAAGAAAATATTTGGTGTCTCTGGCAGAAAACTTGGTAGTTAAAACAGAAGAAGTGTTATCATTGATGAAAAATATTATTTCTAAGAGAAATTTTTGTTTTTTCAGTAAACATTTGGTGTTATTAAAGAAGATTGTTGTTACTTTGATGCAAACATTTAAAATACATGTGATTTTATTAATAATATTTGATTTTTGTTCTGAAAAGATATAAAAAAGCCTTTTGAAAGTATTGCTTGGTGATGGGATATTTAAAAAGCCATAAAGTAGAGTTGTGGGTGAAAAGGATGAGTACAGTTTTAAAATTGGTTTAGGAGGGACATTACGTAAAGAACTTGTTTTGAAATAACATAAAAAAAGTCTTTTGAAAAGTATTGCTTGGCGTTGGGGTATTCAAAAAGCCTTAAAGTAAAGTTGTGTGGAAAACGATGAGTACTTCAACTTGTAAAATTGGTTTAGGAAGGACATTACGTAAAGAACTTGTTCTGAAAAGATATAATAAAGCCTCTTGAAATGTGGGGGCCCTTCTATGTCTCAAGTGCAAATAAAAAGTATTAAAAAATGGGGACTCGGGGGCCTTTTGGGGCCCGGGGGGGGGTCTTTGGGGTCCCGGGGGCCTCTGGGCCCGGGGTGGACCCTTTGGGGTTTGGGGGGGTTCCTTCGGGGTTGGGGCCCTTTGGGGTTGGGGTAGGAGGTTGTTGGGGTAGGGGACCTCACAAGACTGTTTAAACGGAACTTGCATATTATAATGACCACAGAGTTTCACCCTCAAATCCTCTTCTAAATCATCTTCTAAAATCATCTTCTAAAATGCATCAAACTGTTTCGCCCAAATCATCTTCTAAAATGTCTCGAACGGTTTCGCCCAAATAATCCCCTAAAAGTAATTTCTGCGTGTTCCTTTTGTTTTGGCATCCCTGCGTTGTCACATTTGAAATTCCTGGGAAACCCTTTCCCGTGTTAATCTCTTCATCTCTTAGGTGTTCCTAGCTACACTATTATGGTTTCGATAGAATATTAATTTATCCCTCTGACCTAAAGATGGAAGAAGCCGTATTTAAAAAAAGGATTTTTCTATCTCTTTAGACTCTCGCATAATTCCAAGATAACAAGTGATGTTCTGTTTTAATTCGAATCTGGATTTATTCAACCGATAGAAATTAAGTGGCTAGTGGCATTCCCTAATGACGCCAATTTGTTTCTCTCAAATATAAATTTGAGAGGACAAAAAAATTTTATTTTTAAACGTGCTGAACTCCCATATTTTTTTTTTTAGAACTTTTGAAACATTTTAAATAAACGGCCCCTGTGTTTCAGGAGTCATTTTTAAATGATTGGAACAAAAAGTAAAACTTTAGCGTAAAGAGATGTACTGGGGAGGGGACAACCCCCCTTATATACGTAATAATTTCTGTTGGTTTTAGGTTTTAATGTCACTCCTTACTTTCAGTTGATAAAACTTCCTTTTTAAAAAATTTAATATTTAGATAGAGCATCAAGCGAACTGTTAATTTCTTAGGAAACGGAATTATAGAAAAATCGTCAAAGAAATCTGAGATTTTTTCTGTCAATCTGTCAATTGGCTATCTCAGAACTGAGATTGACGGAGCTAGATTGACTATCTCAGAATTTTCACTTAATGGCATTGCGGCCATAATTGACCAAAATTGTTGCTTGTGACACAGAATGATACTTAGTCGATACATGATCACATATATGGTATTATAAACGAAAAGAGAATCAAATGAACTTAAAAAGCGAAAGTAAAAGTCAAACAGACATACATTTTTCGGTACTACCAGGCGGGGGGAGGCACTTTCTTACCTCTCCGCTCTTTCCACTAAATTTTGACTTTTTGTCTCAGATGCTTGGACAGCTGGGCAAGTGCAACGGCAATAGGAATGGGAAAAATATTTTTCATGATACCTCAGGACTGGAAGAAATTATTAACGCCCATTTGCTTTAAACAATAAAACTTCTAGTTCAAACGTTTTAAGGGCAATCAGTAAATAAACACTTTGAGTTCTCCATTAACTACACTTGTTGCACTCATAAAGGCTTTCAGCCAGGGACGTACGCAGGGGGGGGGGGGGGCTCCAGCCCCCCCCCCGAAATCTCACGATTTTTTTTCATTTTCCCATAATTTTCTGATTTTTCTCACAGAATAATGGGTTTGAAGGATTTCCCCCCCCCCCCCGAAACAAATTGGGCCCCCCTCGAAACAAATTCCTGCGTACGGGCCTGCTTTCAGCATACTACTATAAACTAGCGTACAGAGCTGGGGATTGAGAAGATGGTAGCCCCCCCCCTCATATAAAGAATAAATTCTTTTCGTTTTAAGTTTTGATACCGCTATTTAATTTCATTTGAAAAATATATCTAATTTTCAATAAAGAATTGTTTTCCCGCCTTTCTACAAACACTGTGTCAGTTCAGCTTCTTACCCCAGCCCGGAAACGTTTCCTCAAATAGTAGGCCTAGCAAAAACTCAATTATCAACTCTAATTAATTTGCATTTAGTGGAAGTTGATTACATAGGTCGTCTGAAATGAATCTGTTGTGAAGAGTTTGTTCAGCAATGCTTCAACGCTTCTCTTTCCCTAGTGAAAAAAAAAAAAAAAAAAACAACAACCTTTTAAGGTGTTTTCTTGCCTTTCTTTAAAAACTTTGTTAGCTCGTTAGCCCAGCCATTCCCAGAAGCCAGGGCGGATGTTTTTCCTCAGATGGTAAGCCTAGTGAATAGTTAGTCATCAACTCTAATAAAACTTAATTTACATTTAGTGGTAGTTGATTATATTGGTCGTCTGAAATGAATCCGTTGTGAAGAAATTGTTCAGCAATACTTCTCTTTCCGTAATCAATAAAGAACTGTTCTCCTTCTTCAAAATCTCTCATTGCGTAGCACTTGGAACACTCTTCATTAGCATCAAATTCTGAAGACACCTAAAACGGAAAAATTATCACAATATAACCATTATTGCCATTTTTGTGTCCTTTTAATTATCTAGCAGCATTATTCTTAATAGTTGCTGCGTCACAGTGGTGATGACACCCTCCTTAGTCCGTCCTGGCCGAATGATTAGCACGCAAAACTCAAAAGTGAAGGGTCACTGGTTCGAGTTTAATTAAAGTGAAATTAGACAGAAATTACCACAAAAGACATGAGTAGGACTAACGCCATATAGACCTTCTAAAGGCAAGAGCGTCATTTGTACTATACTGAAGCAATTTTCATTTAAAGCAATGTGGTTTTTCTCTGTCAAAACATCAACAATCACAAAAAGAAAGAAAGAGAATCACAATAATAACCAAAATTATTACTACTACTACTACTAACAACTCACCGCAGCACCAAGCCGCCTGAGGCCAACACAGCTGGCTCCTCCTCCATCCCAATATATTCAAAGCCTCCCTCTTGACTCTATCCTAGGAAGTTCCCATTTTCTTTAAATCTTTCTTTATGACACCCTCCCACCCCAACTGCGGACGACCTGCTTTCTGTTTAGCCAAAGACGGTTGACCGAGATGGGTAATCTTCGGCAATCTGAAGAACATGTCCTAGCCATCTCAACCTTTCTCTCATTATAGCCCTAGAAAGCAGGATTGAACAACACTTTTCGTACATCCTATTGTTTGAAATACGGTCAGTCAGCCGGGTACCCAGAACAATCCGTAGGCAATTTCTCTGGAAAATATCTAGAAAATCTTCATCTGCTTTTCGGAGCCCCCACACTTCAGAGCCCTATTTAACCACTGCCATCACTGTAGCTTCCAATATTCTTACCTTGGCTTGCAGACTTATGTTCCTATTCTTCCAAACCTTTTTTAGCAGTGAAAAAACACCCTGAGCCTTAGATATTCTACTTTTAACATCTTCGCTGCTCGCACCGTCTTTACTAAAAATTAATTAAAAAACTGTCCGAAAAATAAGTTTTTCAAAGAAATGTAAAGGCAATTTTAAACTTAAGCTCAGGAGGTACAAATACCTGTTAACATTCAAACTCAACACGACCAAGAATTATTATTAAAGAATAAATGAAACCCAAAACGAACAGAAATTAAATAAACAATCAGGAAAAACCATACAACAAGTAATAATATAAATGAATAAATAGATCTTAAAGTGAATAATGCTTAGATCGAATATGAAAATCAAGCTTAAAACGAAAAAAAAAATTGTTTGCTATTAAAGCATAAATGAAATTTAAAATGAATAGAAATTAAATAAACAATCAATGCGAACGAACATAATTATATATTGATGTAAATGAATAAATAAATCTTAAAACGAGTGAAACTTAAATTGAATATGCAAATCAAGTTTTAATCGAATAAAAATAACTACAAACAAGAGTTTGGGTATCGTCTCACTGCAGAAGCCTAAAACCTACTGCGTCATTGGCGCTTTACTGAAAACAATTGTTTGAAATATTTTGCCTTTTGTAACTTTAAGAAATCAAAAATTAATTAAGATTTTATGGAATAAATATCAGCATACGTATATTAAATTGACAATGCACATTTTTTTTTTTCAGTAAACTCATTTGAATTTTTTTTTCAGTAAAGTACAAATTATATTCTGGCTTTTAGAAAGCATAGGGGTTTTGAACCCTACTCACATTAATTTATGCTCGTTTTGAGCTTGGCTCTAATATTTATTTTAATTTTTGTTCGTTTTGGGTTTCATTTATTTATTGATACTGATTTGGGGTAGTAGCATGCTTGGTAGATTATATGATAGTCCGGACGCCAAGTGTTGAAAATGTTAATAAGAACTCGACGGACTGGGGATGCATAAGATAATCGTATACCCTCCACCCCCTGGATTACATTTGCGGTCTCGGAAGTTCACATAGTGGATAATTGCGGTTGGTGGGACACTCCGAGAATCTACAGTGTATTATGCTCCGAAATGTTAGGTAAGAAAATGCACGTTCTGCAAAGTTTGAAGTGTATTTTTTCACTCAAATAGAAATGCCTAGTAGTCAAAGAACGTATTCATAACAAATAACACGATATGTCCCAAAAAAAAGCAGAGTTAAAAAATTCGCTAATTTATTTGAGCCTGGAACAATTTTGGAGAGAATAAAGAGATTCTAATAGAATATAAGATATATAATGATATTAATTGTTCAAAGATCCATCAATTCAAGATTTTTTTTCACTGTAATTTTTATTTTCATTTTCAATGCTGTAAGAACTGGAAAATAATAAATTTGTAATATAGGAGTAATTCGTTTTCAGTGAAGCACCAATGACGCAGAAGGCTTTAGATTTTTACAGTTAAATAAGGGGGCAGTATCCAAATTTTGCTTGTAGTGAAACTATATTTGTCTTGACCAATCTTGAAAAGAACTAATAAATTAAACTGAATATTTGATGCATAATGATATTAATTGCTAATATACGAGTAATTCGTTTTCAGTGAAGCACCAATGACACAGAAGGCCTTAGGTTTTTACAGTTAAAGAAGGGGACAGTAACCAAATTTTGCTTGTAGTGAAACTATATTTGTATTGACCAGTTTTGAAAAGAACTAATGAATTAATCTGAATATTTGATGCATAATGATATTAATTTCTAAAAACTCATCAGTTCAAAATTTTACTGTAATTTTAACATTTATTTTCAATATTAAGTACAAAAGAAAACATTTGTAATATAATTCGTTTCAGTAAAGCGCCAATGACACAGTAGGTTTAAGGCTTCTGCAGTGAGACGATACCCAAACTCTTGTTTGTAGTTATTTTTATTCGATTCAAACTTGATTTCAATTCAATTCAATTTATTCAATTCAAGTTGCATTTTCAATTTAAGTTTCACTCGTTTTAAGATTTATTTATTCATTTATATTAATATATATTGTATGTTTGTTCGCATTGATTGTTTATTTAATTTCTGTTCGTTTTAAGTTTCTTTTATACTTTAATAGCAAAATATTTGTTTTCGTTTTAAGCTTGATTTTCAAATTCAATTTAAGCATTCCTCACTTTAAAATCTATTTATTCATTTATATTGTTACTTGTTGTATGTTTTTTGCTATGATTGTTTATTTGGTTTCTGTTCGTTTGGGGTTTTATTTATTCTTTAATAGTAAATTCTGGTCGTTTTGAGTTTGAATTTTAACAGGTATTTGCATCTCCTGAGCTTAAGTTTAAAATGGCCTTTACTTTTCTTTGAAAAACTTATTTTTCGGATAGTTTTTTTTTCAATTAATTTTTGTTCGTTTTTGATTGCAAAAAGTTTCGAGTTTTTATGGCATGGGAGGGGGGGGGGCCTTACTGTCCGATTATTCTTGACTTTAAAAAACGGATCTAGAACTTTCAATTTAAATCGAATGAGGCTTTTTTCAAAGTCTATACGATTACCTCTTTGATAAAAACCTTATATATGAACAATAGACAGCTTACATAACTTGTTGACAGCAATTGACAACATTGAATGGATTGAAAACATATCTCCAATAAAGGGGTTTGGACCATTTCACTTGCTGACACAAAGGGATCACGACTGTTTGGAATTGACCTTAATATGAATTTGTGTGCCGAAGCAATTTTGCATCTATCACAGAGTATGTATTTTAACCTTATAATTGGATAATTATAATATATTTCCTATGTGTTCTTCCCATACAAAACCCCTTCCCATAAGTTATAAACCCCCCTTAATAAGTTATGCCACAGGGCATAACTTACAACGCCTACCCCTGGGCCCTAGTGGGCTGTGTCGACCCCGGAGTTTATTGTTATAAGAACTTTGAACTATTTCAACAAAATGTCTATCTCAAAATTTTTATCTGATGCATTTAGGGCATGGAGGAGGGAGAGGGGCTAGTTGCCCTTCAATCTCTTTTGACTCTTAAGTTGCAATCCTCAAAGACCTAATTTCCAGAACTTAAAACTACGTTTAATAAAATGGCTGTCTTAAAATTTTGATTGGATGTGTTTGGGGAAAATGTGGGCGTGAGAGGGGGGTTAGTTGCTCTCAAATCACTTCCGACTATTACAAAGGGCACTAGCCCTCGGAATTTCCAATCGAATGAGCCTTTTTAGAAGTTTCCTTATATGCCCCAGGGCATAACTTAAAACCCTTGCTCTGAGGGTTTTGGGGGATTGTCCTCCTCAAAAACATATTTTCTATCTGGAAATCAACTACGCTGAACAAAAAGGCTATCTCAAAATTTTGATTGGATATGGTTGGGGGAATGATAGGCGTGGGGGGGGGGCTAGTTGCCCTCCAATCACTTTCGACTATTAAAAAGGACACTAGCCCTTTAAATTTCCAATTGAATGTTCCTGTTTTGAAGTTTCTACGACACCGCCTTCTATAAAAACCTTATATGCCCCCGGGGCATAACTTAAAACTCTTGCCCTGAGGGTTGTAGGTGAGTGTCCTCCTCAAAAACATATTTTCTATCTGGAAATCAACTACACTGAACAAAATGGCTATCGCAAAAGTTTGATTTGATGTGTTTGGGGAAATGATGGGCGTGGGGGGGTCTAGTTGCCCTCCAATCACTTTCGACTATTAAAAAGGGCACTGTCCCTTTAATTTGCAATCGAATGAGCCTGTTTTGAAGTTTCTACGACAACTCCTTCTATAAAAACCGAATATGCCCCCAGGACTAAGCTTAATACCCTTGCCCTTAGGGTTGTGGGGAAGTGTCCTCCTAAAAAATATATTTTCAATCTGTGAATCAACTGCGCTGAACAAAAATGGCTATCTCAAAATTTTGATTGGATGTGTTTGTGGGAATGATGGGCGTAGGGGGGGGCTAGTTGAACTCCAATCACTTTTGACTATTAAAAAGTGCACTATCCCTTTGAATTTCCAATCGAATGAGCCTTTTTTGAAGTTTCTAAGAAAACGCCTTATATAAAAACCTTATATGCCCCTAGGGCAAAACGTAAAACCCTTGCCCTGAGGGTTGTGAGGGAGTAAATTTTGATTGGATATGTTTGAGGAAATGATGGGCGTGGGGGGGGGAAGGGGGCTAGTTACACTCCAATCACTTTCGACTATTAAAAAGGGCACTAGCCCTTTGATTTCCAATCAAATGACCCTTTTTTGAAGTTTTTAAGACAACGCCTTTTATAAAAACCAAATATGCCCCCCGGGAATAACTGAAAACTCTTTCCCCGAGTGTTGTGCGGGAGCATCACCCTAAAAAACATATTTTCTATATGTAAAACAACAGTGCAGAAAGAAATAGCTATATAAAAATTTTGGTTGGATGTGTTTGGGGGAAGGATGGGCGTGGGGGGGGGGGCTAGTTCCCCTCCAATCATTTTCGACTATGAAAAAGGGCACTAGCCCTTTAATTTCCAATCGAATGAGCCTGTTTTGAAGTTTCTACGACAACGCCTTCTATAAAAACCTTATATGCCCCCAGGGCATAACTTAAAACCCTTGCCCTGAGGGTTGTGGGGGATTGTCCTCCTCAAAAATGTATTTTCTATCTGGAAATTAGCTACGCTGAATAAAATGACTATCTGAAAATTTTGATTGGATGTGTTTGGGTAAATGATGGGCGTGGGTGGAGGAAGGGGTCTAGTTACACTCCAATCACTTTTGATTATTAAAAACGGCACTAGCTCTTTATTTTCCAATCGAATGAGCCTGTTTTGAAGTTTCTACGACAACGCCTTCTATAAAAACCTTATATGCCCCCAGGTCATAACTTAAAACCCTTGCCCTGAGGGTTGTGGGGGAGTGTCCTCCTCAAAAATATATTTTCTATCTGGAAATAAACTACGCTGAACAAAATGGCTATCTGAAAGTTTTGATTGGATGTGTTTGGTGAAATGATGGGCGTGGGGGGGGGGGAGGGGGCTAGTTACACTCCAATCACTTTCGACTATTAAAAAAGGCACTAGCTCTTTAATATCCAATCGAAAGAGCCTGTTTTGAAGTTTCTATGACAACACCTTCTATAAAAACCTTATATGCCCCCAGGGCATAACTTAAAACCCTTACCCTGAGGGTTGTGGGGGAGTATCCTCCTCAAAATTATATTTTCTATCTGGAAATCAACTACGCTGAACAGAATGGCTATCTCAAAATTTTGATTGGACGTGTTTGGGGGAATGATAAAACCCTTACCCTGAGGGTTGTGGGGGAGTATCCTCCTCAAAAATGTATTTTCTATCTGAAAAACAACGACGCTGAGCAAAAGGGCAATCACAAAATTTTGATTGGTTGTGTTTGGGGGCATGATGGGCGTGGGGGGGGGCTAGTTGCCCTCCAATCATTTTCGACTATTAAAAATGGCACTAGAACTCTCGATTTCCAATCGAATGAGCCCCATTTGAAGCTTCTACGACGACCCCTTCCATATGAAGTGCCTCTGGGAAAAAAAAAAAATAATAAAACATTGCAGCCGTATGGCCTTTGCTATAGGCAACGCTACAGCGTTGCCTCTGATACTACCAAGGTAAGTGAAGTTGTCCACCTGATCAATATTTTCGTTACCCAACGTCACCTTTCAATCTTCACTTATTCCTAGCCTTAGTGACTTAGTCTTCTTAACATTAATAACCAAAATTACTGACGAGAATCTAATGAAAGTAGACTGAATATTTAGTATCCATTTCCTGGAACTTTTAGCAATTTTGATATTAACGTTATAAAAAAGAAAATGTTTAAAATATATTTTGTTTTCCATTAAAGCGGAAATGACGCTCTGACATTTCGAAGGCTCAGGAGACGTTAGCCCTATTCCTATTTGTGGTAATTTCTTTTCGTTTTAGGTTTGACCTGATCATTCATTGAAATGTCTGTTCGTTTTTGGTCTCGTTTTTTCATTGATAGTTCTTCCGTTCATTTTAAGTTTGAATTATTGTTTGACTTCTTTTTTGTAAAATACTTTTAAAAATTAATTTCTGTTACTTTTAGTTGACATGGTTTTGTATTCATTAATAAAACAAACATTTGTTAAGTTTTGTCGATTTTTCTGCTTATGAATTGCTATTTATTTATCAGACGCAATATTGCAATAAATTCTAATAATACTTCTATTGCAGAATTTTGGATAGATGGGAAGGGGGAATATTATTCAAATAGATGAGGCAACAGTAGTAATATTCAGCTGTTTTGCTGTGATAGTTATCATTATTTTTTGTCTTATTTTTTTGTGTTGTTCACATGTCACACATGTTGAATGTCACACAAAGGGGTAACCCGTGTAAAAGTTATGTTGCGTAATATCCCCCTCCCCCACCCTTTAAATTATGTCTACCAATATTTACGAGCTTCATTAACTTTAAGCTAAAACGAGTATATCCCTATACAAACAAAATTAGGTCAACATAGGATACAAAGAAATAGCAACCAATATACAACATTGTCAAAATGACGAATAAAATACTGTACAAAGAAATTACGGAATCTTTTTGCTTTCGAAAATATATATATTTTTTAATAACAGTCTATCGGTATTCTGTCTAGTTAGTAGTATTAATTAGCGTAGTATTGATTCAAAAACTGTCTTGGTAGGAAGGCAGAATGTCTTGGTCAAACTCGTCAAATAAACTTGGTCAAACAAAAGTCAAACTCGGAGAGCAAAAAATCTCATAATTGAAACTTTATTTCAGAATAATTCACTATAATCGCGATTTTTTTCTTAATTCATCCCCAAACGACGGTCTAAAAAAATCATTTGGGATTGAATTCAGTCAAATATCAATGATTATAGTAAACTATAAAATTTCAACTATAAACTGTGAAATTTCAACTATGACATTTTTGTCTAGAACGATTTTGAATTGTATTTTTACTCTGATACTTCTTTTTCTTCCTTGCGAATTTCTGCAATTCATCTTAAAAGTCAAAAGTTATATTAAACAGTTGAGCAATATCTTCAAATCAATGACATATTAAAAATTAGGTATAATAGGAAACATAATTTTGTACTGAACATGACAGCGTTTTGAAAAAAAAGCGCAATTACTCCAGAGTGCGGCTAAAAAAAAAAAAAAATTTAAGAGACATTTGGAACTCCTGTACTTAGAGAGTACTTTAAGTGATTTACTAATTTTCTTAGATTCAGAATTTCATGGCCTTATATGAAACATTGTGCTTCTATAAAACTTGCTTTAAACATCTTTCTGTGCAACGTGGTCAATTTTTTGTTACATGTTGGCAACACATTTATGAACAACTATACTTTTACTATTCCAAGTGGGGAGATAAGTAAAATTAAAATTGTCTGAAATGAAACGAGTCGCTCTGTTAATACCATTCTTTCTTAAACGGGGATGGGAATTTAATTGTACGTATAAAGAAACTCATCAATTTAGCTGATTCATAAGCACAGATAATTCTTTTTTTGATGTATTAAAAATGTGTCTTTTGAGGAAAATACTTGTAAACATATCCAGTAAAGATAAATACTAGACCTAATCAAAAGAAATACGGCTATAGACACATTCGGAGTTAAGAGCATTTTTCCATATTTTTCCAAACTAGAAAAAACGACGCAACTATATTTCAAAAAATGGTTCGATTTAAGCACTTTAGTCCGAAGTGGGCGTTAAATTAATTTTCAAGTATTGCAAAATTAAACAGAGGTTCGGTTTGCTCAGTTGTTAAAAGTCTTAGAGATGACGATTGTGCCATTATAGTGTATATTGGAAGTTATGTAGTACTGAGGGGATCATTTCCTTTTCTTTGGCTTGCTGTATGAGTTTGCTTAAACATTAAAGAAAGTATTTTCTGAGAAGCGATTAATTGCCATATAACAAATGCTAATACTACAACTAATATCTCACGGCAGCACAAAGCCACCTGAGGCCAACACAGCAGTCCCCCATCCCATGTTAGTCCCAGTTCATTCAAACTCTTTATCACGACCTCTCATCAACCCGTTCGTGGATGACCTGCTGCCCACGCTGCAGAGACAAGCATGACATCTGTCATGACCGTGGCTTCCAATATTCTAATCTCAGTTTGCCAAATTACCTTCCTATTCTAACAAGAAAAGAAATCCTGCGCCCCGGCCAGTCAACTGGAGGCTTTGTGATAGTGATATAACACCTATTTTTGTGTGATAATAACACTGTGCTTAGTATATAGGGACAAAGAAATTCCTAGTGGCTAAGCGACTAATTATAAACGACAAAGAAATTACGACGAATTATGGCCATTCGTTTAGAAGCTTTACATATACAGAAAGACACGAGTATTTTAAAAGTAATAATAGTGTAAAAGCTTGGATTCACCTTGGCAACTAATTGGTTTTTCGCCCTCAACAATAGGCTCCTATAAACAAGAATCGACATCCTTCGCAAACAATCTCAAGCTGAATACCTCCAACAGGTTATATATTCATTCTTACAAAAATTATATTAGAATGGAGAGACAACTCATAATAAACAACATGGCTAGGAGACAATGTTTTTATTATCATTTAAAACGACTGTACACCTTTTAGGGCCAACCTGATACACTTTGAATATTATTTTCATTATTATACTATCCTATAAATAAAGTAAAATTGGCAGAACTATATAAATTCAATATTTAAACAATTTTCATACGCTAGTTATTACCATACACAAAGAAAGAATTCCAATTTAGAGCCCAGACTTAGGGCTTGTTCAGACAGACAGTTCAAAGAAAAAAGCTTGAATTTCTTCTTTGAAAATTTTAGTAGGTTTTTACACATACCTCTCCTCTTTCATGATTTGCCAGATCAAAAAATGGAATTAAAGCCAGGATTGATTGACCATTTTCATCTAAAATTGGATTTTGACGAGTCATCACCACAGATACAGCCCATCTGAAACAAAACCATGTAATCATTTATCAGCCAGATTTAAAGTTTATGTATAACCTACAAACTAGCGTTGAAGTACCGCAAAACTGAAATCTGATAGTTTGAATTGATTAAGTAAAGACTTACACAGCCAATTGGCTAAACTGGCTAAGAAGAAAGTAACATAGCATATAGTTATACATATTATGCATCTGAATACCATATACCTTACCTTAGACCTTAGCTCCTCCTGTACCTCCAGAGGCACACAGGGCGTCCGTTAACAACCTCCAATCATCCCGGAAATGAGCTGCAGCGTAGATGTCCTCCCACTCTGGGACTAAGGATGCATGAAGGGCTCTCCTGTCCCGCTCATATGGCCGCGAAGCGTGTTTTTGGGCCTTCCTCGTTGACGCGTGTCGTCTGGTTGCCACTGGAGAAGCATATTCGATAGTCTCGATCCTGGCATACGGATAACATGGCCAAGATAGTATCAAGTTTGTTGCCAGACTGCATCAGTGACATCAGGGTGGTTTGTTTAGTCGCGAACATCTCAGTTTGTTATCCCATCCTTCCAGTTAGTATTCATGATACGTCGAAGACAGTTGTTTTCATATGCAGTAAGTCGTTTTCCTTTCTCAGCTGTGAGTTTTAAACATTTCATCGCGTACGTCAAGATCGAAAGGACGTTGCTTCTGAAAAGGCAAAGTTTTAGCTGGAGTGGGTGCTACCAAGATATCGGAATTCGGTGACTTGCTCTATGCTTTCAGTCCCCAGCTGGATATTCATCGGTGAGTTAGTGGTTGACATCGCTTTGGTTTTAGGGGCGTTGATATGTAACCCAAACATCGTCTGCAAAGTCGAGATCTTTGACTAGTTCGCCTGCAATTCTGATTCCGTATCCATCAATTTGTTTAAATATGTAGTCCACTATGAGGATAGGGAAAAATGGAGACAATAAGCACCCTTGTTCGACACCTGTCGTCACTTTGAAATATCTTGTATTTCCTTCGGAGTTTGTCACGCAGCATTCCGTGTCTTCGTACACTGCTGTGATAAGGTGAACCAGCTTTTCAGGAATACCGTAGAAGATCAGGATCCTCCGTGGATAATTTGAAGTGGAAACCTACACAATGACATATATCCTAATAGATTAGGCTAAATAAGGAACTCATTTTTGATATCAAAGACTTCAATATGTATGTATGTATTTCCAAAAAAAGGCATCGGGCCATAGGAAAAAAACAAAACAAAACAAAAACAGAACATAAACATAACAAAACCAACAAAAACACAAATAAATTAAAGAAAAAACGTACTTATATATGAATCTTCAAGAAAATATTTATAAAGAGATACATCTTTCACGATGTATCAGCCCTTCATCAACATACTTAGCCAAATTCCTTAATGTCATTTTAACTCGTGATCCTACAATCCCTTCCACCCTCCTTCTATCTGCCAATACTAACGAAAAACACTTATTTCTAAGATCCGCCAATTCCTTACAATTCCCCAAAACATGAAAAATATCCTCATCATCTTCCCCACACATCGGACATATGTAGTTTCTGGTAGTAGCAAGCGCCACATTAAAAAAAAAGGAGAAAAAATGAGGATGAGAAATCAGCAAAAAATAGCTAAAAAGACATGGAACCAAACACCTGAAGAATGCGCAGCTTCTCTTTGAAAGTGTGGTTGTCTTTGGGAAACAACGCATGGCCAATTTTTGAATATTTACGGACGAAAAGCTTTGTTAAATTTAGCTAACTAGATTTGCTTGTCTTTTTTCATGGTTCTACATGGCAGCACTGGCGAAAATAGGGTACAACCCCAAAAACATCAGAATTTTGAAACAAACAAAAGAAAAAAAAAACCTAACATGGGTCCAGGGGGGGGGGTATTTTAATTTGGTGTTCTTGGAATTTAAAGATAATTCGTAATAGGATGTGATGATTTTTTTTTCAAATTCAAGTAGAGATCGACATAAAAACTGAAAACAAATATCAATTATTTTGTATATGGGGGAGTACCCTGACTCGTTCCAAACCAAATTTCTTTAGTATTGCGTTTTCACATACTGAAGGCTCTGCGGCTGGCCAACCGAGCTTACTAAATAAATGTAAAGTAGATTTTCTTTAGCAAATTATAGGGAAAGCAAAATATACGACAATGGCCAACCTTGAAATTTTTATGCCTAAACAGTAAGTAAACTGTCATTAAAATCCCGATGTCTCTAAAAGTCATTAACTCCAAATTGGAGCTAAGGGGTTGCGCATTATATACAATAGGTGCTAATTATGTCCTGCATACATTGCCAAGTGTCTTTCAAAGGATTATTAATTAAAGTATATTTTGAAACCTGGGTATTTGCAGTGTATCTTTGAATAAATTGCTATAGAAAAATGCATTAGAACACGGTCAATATGAATATTATAACATACATTTTTCACAAACTATATAGATTTCTTAAATTTGTAATTTAGCTCATTTTTGCGGGACGGTCTGACTATTTTTTCGTATTTATTTTTTTTTTAAACATGTCTATAAACTCGGATCATTATGTGTAAATCTTTTTGTAATATTCTTTGTTAAATTTTCAGGTATACTCTAGTGGATAGATTAACATAGTAGATTTCTTTTTACTATATTGATGAAATGATACCGCCATCGTGGATGTGTAAGATTTTTTCCTTTCTTTTAGATGGATGCCATCCCCACACAGGTTGATAGATAGTGGTTCCAACATAACTTACAGCACTCACCACTCCCCTTCCCTACAAAAATCTTTTTCTGTTTGAAAAATATCTTTCTAAAAAAAATCCCTAAATATTCATTTATTCCATAAATATTTCCTTCTTTATCCAAGTGCTAAAAATTATCTCTCCCTGACATACACCGCTTAACTTCTTTACTATTTAAACATGCTTTAATAGACATTACACCCCCAGACCTTTTTTCATCGCGAGGAAACTCCGAAGGACATCAATGCTGCGACTTCGCACCTCCATTTCTGGATCTCCTTAGTATAGTCCTAGGTACCATTTCTGGGCCTTTACGTTCCTTCCGGTTTTTCTGGTAGTCCTATTCTACAGGGGCATTACACCTTTGCCAAGAGAACAGGTTTTTCTGGTAGGTAAAGATTTCTACAGGTCATTACACCTTTCAAAGAGACGGGTTTTCTATTGTGACATCGATTTTTTGGAAGTCAAACTCATGGATACATGTTTATTTATTTATTTTTAGTGTTAACTGGGCAATGACTAAAGGAACATTTGAAGGTGGAGAAAAAAAAGGGGTAATTAGCGATTGGATAATTGTAACAAGAAATGATTAAAAAGTGTTTTGGTTTGCACAGTGTTGTCAATTTTAAATAGTTTAGAAATAAAAAAAATTAACAAGAAATGGCTGAAAAGTGTTTTGAGGGAGTTGAGTTGCACGAGGGTTCAGTTACATGCGGATTCAGTTACACGGGGATTAGTTAAATGGGGTCGAGTAGCACGGAGGTTCAGTTACATGGGGGGTTCAGTTGTACGGGGTTTCGGTTATACAGGGGTTCAGTTACATGGAGGGTTCAGTTATACAGGGGTTCAGTTACATGGAGGGTTCAGTTATTTTTTCTGATTTTGTGTGTTTTCGCAAGAAAATAACTGGTCTTTTAACAAACTTAGCCATAGCTACCTGAATTGATAGGTGATTTGAATAAAAGGAATTCAAATATTTTGTCTATGAAATAGAAGCTAACTCAATTTGCGAAAAGATATTCCATTTGAACAACTCTGATCTGATTGAATTGTTGCCGACAATGAGGTTTAATCGCTGCTAAGCCTATTGTTATTGCGAAAAGGGTTACTCAATTTACTTCTTAGTGTTAAATGACAGATTTCCAAATACGATAATTTTGAAAAGCAGACAAAAAAATTGGTTTGTCCCCTCATTTCTGTAGAGCAGGAGATAACTTAATTTACTTAGACAATGAATGATATTAATTAGTGATTGATTGTATCAGTGGAAAAAAAGGATTAAACTGATTAACAGTTAAGGTAACCCCAAAGGAGCTGTTAACTGAGGTAATTTGTTATAAATTTGAAAAATACCTAACGACGAATCGGAAACGTTTGATTAACATTTGAAAAAAAAAGGAGTAATGGGATTGGCAAATTGGAGGAGATGGGGTGGTTATGCACTGTATAATACACAAGTGATGTTTTGGAGAGTTAGGGGTCGTGTGTGTCTCTTTGGGCTATGTGTGTCTCTTTGAGAGCGTTTGAATATTTTGGTTACTAAAGTATTATATTTTCATCATGTTTTAGGATATTCGATTAGGATTAACTTAACTTCATTCCTTGAGTGTTGTCGGAGGTAACACGTAAGTACCAAATTTTGAGTTCACTGCAGGGAATTTTCCACAAGGAGAATTTTCCATGGGGAGGGAATTTTCCAGGAGGTGAATTGCTACAAGTTTCACGGGAAAAATAGAAGCTAACTCAATTTGCGAAAAGATATTCCATTTGAACAACTCTGATCTGATTGAATTGTTGCCGACAATGAGATTTAATCGCTGCTAAGCCTATTGTTATTGCAAAAAGGGTTACTCAATTTACTTCTTAGTGTTAAATAACAGATTTCCAAATACGATCATTTTGAAAAGCAGACAAAAAAATTGGTTTGTCCCCTCATTTCTGTAGGGCAGGAGATAACTTAATTTACTTAGACAATGAATGATATTAATTAGTGATTGATTGTATCAGTGGAGAAAAAAAGGATTAAACTGATTAACAGTTAAGGTAACCCCAAAGGATCTGTTAACTGAGGTAATTTGTTATAAATTTGAAAAATACCTAACGACGAATCGGAAACGTTTGATTAACATTTGCAAAAAAAGGAGTAATGGGATTTGCGAATTGGAGGAGATGGGATGGTTATGCACTGTATAATACACAAGTGATGTTTTGGAGAGTTAGGGGTCGTGTGTGTCTCTTTGGGCTATGTGTGTCTTTTTGGGAGCGTTTGAATATTTTGGTTACTAAAGTATTATATTTTCATCATGTTTTAGGATATTCGATTAGGATTAACTTAACTTAATTCATTGAGTGTTGTCGGGGGTAACACGTAAGTACCAAATTTTGAGTTCACTGCAGGGGATTTTCCACAAGGAGAATTTTCCATGGGGAGCGAATTTTTCAGGAGGTGAATTGCTACAAGTTTCACGGGAAATTATCCGTACATAGGTTTTTTCCAAATTTTTAAAGAAAATTTGCAAATGAAAAGAGGATTTTTGCACCAAACTTATGTTAATTTCTGCTCGTTTTGGGTTTTGATTCGATTATTTCCTACATTCTTTACAGTCTCATGAAATGTAATTAAACAAATATAAAAGATTTTTCAACTAAAGTAAGGAGGTTTAAAACTCATAACAGATTTTCTTTAAAAATTTGGAAAAAAAAGCCAACTTCACAATAAAGAGTAAGGAGTTAAGGATGAGACAGACTTTTGATCTTTTACATAATTAAATAAATAAAAACGGGGGGGGGGGTTCAGTTGTACAGGGTTTCGGTTATACAGGGGTTCATTTAAAGAGGTCTCACTTGCACGAAGGTTCAGATGCATGGGGATTCACTTGCTCAGGGTTCAGTTACACGGGGATTCAGTTACAATGGAACCCACACAAAAACAATGGGAGGCACACACAAAAGCTAAATTAGCCCAGTGCCCTACGAGAAATCATGAGGTGCATGGGGGGTTGACTTGCACGAGGGGTTCAGTTAAAGAGGGTACAGTTACACAGGAGTTGAGTTAAATTGGGTTGAGTACAAATATAATATATTTTTCAACTAAAGTAAGGAGCAAGTTTAAAACTCATAACAGATTTTATTTAAAAATTTGGAACAAAAGCCAACTTCACAATAAAGAGTAAGGAGTTAAGGATGAGACAGACTTTTGATCTTTTACATAATTAAATAAATAAAAACGAGGGGTTCAGTTGTACAGGGTTTCGGTTATACAGGGGTTCAGTTAAAGAGGTCTCACTTGCACGAAGGTTCAGATGCATGGGGATTCACTTGCTTGGGGTTCAGTTACACGGGGATTCAGTTACAATGAAACCCACACAAAAAACAATGGGGGCACACACAAAACCCAAATTAGCCCAGTAGCCTACGAGAAATCATAGGTTGCATGGGGGGTTGACTTGCACGAGGGATTCAGTTAAAGGGGGTAAAGTTACACGGGGGTTTAGTTAAATTGAGTTGAGTTGCACGAAGGTTCAGTAGTACGAGACTTCAGTAGCACGGGGGGGTTCAGTTGTACAGGGTTTCGGTTATACAGGGGTTCAGTTAAAGAGGTCTCACTTGCACGAAGGTTCAGATGCATGGGGATTCACTTGCTTGGGTTTCAGTTACATGGGGATTCAGTTACAATGGAACCCACACAAAAAAACAATGGGGGCACACACAAAAGCCAAATTAGCCCCGTGGCCTACGAGAAATCATAGGTTGCATGGGGGGTTGACTTGCAAGAGGGTTCAGTTAAAGGGGGTACAGTTACACGGGGGTTTAGTTAAATTGGGTTGAGTTGCACGAGGGGTCAGTAGCACGAGACTTCAGTAGCACGGGGGGGTTCAGTTGTACAGGGTTTCGGTTATACAGAGGTTCAGTTAAAGAGGTCTCACTTGCACGAAGGTTCAGATACATGGGGATTCACTTGCTTGGGGTTCAGTTACATGTGGATTCAGTTACAATGGAACCCACACAAAAAAACAATGGGGGCACACACAAAAGCCAAATTAGCCCAGGGGCCAACGAGACATCATGGGTTGCCTGGGGGGTTGACTTGCACGAGGGATTCAGTTAAAGGGGGTACAGTTACACGGGAGTTTAGTTAAATTGGGTTGAGTACAAATATAAAAGATTTTTCAACTAAAGTAAGGAGCAAGTTTAAAACACATAACATATTTTCTTTAAAAATTTGTAAAAAAAAGCCAACTTCACAATAAAGTTTATGTAGTTAAGGATGAGACATACTTTTGATATTTTACATAATTAAATAAATAAACACGGGGGGTTCAGTTGTACAGGGTTTCGGTTATACAGGGGTTCAGTTAAAGAGGTTTCACTTGCACGAAGGTTCAGATGCATGGGGATTCACTTGCTTGGGGTTCAGTTACACGGGGATTCAGTTACAATGGAACCCACACAAAAAACAATGGGGGGCAGTTACATTTTCTTGATTTTTCAAAGTTCATTTTGAAATTCTTTCGTTGAAATGCAAGAGTTGAAATATTTCAGTAGTTTTTGGTTGTGGTTTAACTTGTCAAAGTTACATTTTCTTGATTTTTCAAAGTTCATTTTGAATTTCTTTAGGTGAAATGCATCAGTTGGAATATTTCAGCAGTGTTTGGTTGTGGTTTACCTTGTCAAAGCTACATTTTCTTAATTTTTCAAAGTTCATTTTGAATTTCTTTCATTGAAATGCAAGAGTTGGAATATTTTAGCAGTGTTTGGGGGTGGTTTACCATGTCATACCTATATTTTATTTATATTACAAAGTTCCTTTCGAATATCTGTCGTTGAGATGCAAGATTTGGAATATTTCAATGGTGTTTGGTTGTGGTTTACCATGTCACAGTTACATTTTCATGATTTTTAAAAGTTCATTTTGAATATCTATCTTTGAAATTCATTAGTTGTAATATTTCAGTAGCGTTTTGTTGTGGTTTAACTTGTCACAGTAACATTTTCTTGATTTTTAAAAGTTCATTTTGAATTTCGTTCGTTGAAATGCAAGAGTTGGAATATTTCTGTATTTTTTGGGTGTGGTTTACCTTGTCACAATTACATTTTCTTGATTTTTCAAAGTTCATTTTGAATTTCTTTCGTTGAAATGCAAGAGTTGGAATATATAGTTGGAATATAATAGTGTTTGGTTGTGGTTTACCTTGTCACAGTTACATTTTCTTGATTTTTCAAAGTTCATTTTGAATTTCTTTCGTTGAAATGCAAGAGTTGGAATATTTCAGTAGAGTTTGGTTGTGGTTTACCTTGTCACAGTAACATTTTCTTGATTTTTAAAAGTTCATTTTGAATTTCTTTAGTTGAAATGCAAGAGTTGGAATATTTCAGTAGTGTTTGGTTGTGGTTTACCTTGTCACAGTTACATTTTCTTGATTTTTCAAAGTTCATTTTGAATTTCTTTCGTTGAAATGCAAGAGTTGGAATATTTCAGTAGTGTTTGGTTATGGTTTACCTTGTCACAGTTTCATTTTCTTGATTTTTCAAAGCTCATTTTGAATTTCTTTCGTTGAAAAGTAAGATCTAGAATATTTCAGTGGTGTTTGGTTATGGTTTAGCTTGTCACAGTTACATTTTCTTGATTTTTCAAAGTTCATTTGGAATTTCTTTTGTTGAAATGCACGAGTTGGAATATTTCAGTAGTGTTTGGTTGTGGTTTACCATGTCAAATTTACATATTCTTGATTTTTCAAAGTTCATTTTGAATTTCTTTCTTTGAAATGCATGAGTTGGAATATTTAAGTAGTGTTTGGTTGTTGTTTACATTGTAACAGTTAAATTTTCTTGATTTTTAAAAGTTCATTTGAATTTATTTAGTTGAAATGCAAGATTTGGAATATTTCATTAGTGTTTGGTTTTGGTTTACCATGTCAAAGTTACATTTTCTTGATTTTTCAAAGTTCATTTTGAATTTCTTTCATTGAAATGCAAGAGTTGGAATATTTCAGTAGTGTTTGGTTGTAGTTTACCTTGTAACAGTTACATTTTCGTGATTTTTTAAAGTTCATTTTGAATTTCTTTCGTTGAATTGCAAGAGTTGGAATATTTCAGTAGCGTTTAGTCGCGTTTTACCTTGTAACATTTAAATTTTCTTGATTTTTCAAATTTTATTTTGAATTTCTTTCGTTGAAATGCAAGAGTTGGAATATTTCAGTAGCGTTTGGTTGTGGTTTACCTTGTCACAGTTACATTCTCTTGATTTTTCATAGTTCATTTTGAATTTCTTTCGATTAAATGCAAGAGTTGTCTTTTTTCACTTGGGTCTGTTTTTGGTTTACCTTGTCACATTTACAGTTTCTTGATTTTTCAAAGTTCATTTTGAATTTCTTTCGTTGAAATGCAAGAGTTGGAATATATCAGTAGTGTTCGGTTGTGGTTTACCTTGTCACAGTTACATTTTCTTGATTCTTCTAGGTTCATTTTGGATTTCTTTCATTGAAATGCAAGAGTTGGAATATTTCAGTAGTGTTTTGTTGTGGTTTACCTTGTCAAAGTTAGATTTTATTGATTTTTCAATGTTAATTTTAATTTCTTTAGGTTTAAATAAATATTTTGAAAAATTAAGTATTGGATTTTTTTTGGTTTAATTTTAACAGTTAATGTTTATATAAATTTAAATTTTAAATATTTATTTATATAATTGAAATTCGAGAGTTTGAATATTTCATTAGCGTTTGGTCGTGGTTTACCTTTTCACAGTTACATTTTAGTGATTTTTAATAGTTCATTTTAAATTTATTTCGTTGAAATGAAAGAGTTGGAATATTTCAGTAGTGTTTGGTTGTGGTTTACCTTGTAACAGTTACATTTTATTGATTTTTTAAAGTTCATTTTGAATTTCTTTCGTTGAAATGCAAGAGTTGGAATATTTCAGTAGTGTTTGGTTTGTGGTTTACCTTGTCACATTTACATTTTCTTTATTTTTCAAAGTTCATTTTGAATTTCTTTCGTTGAAATGCAAGAGTTGGAATATTTCAGTAGTGTGTGGTTGTGGTTTACCTTGTCACAGTTTCTTTTTCTTGATTTTTTCAAAGTTCATTTTGAATTTCTTTCTTTGAAATGCAAGAGCTGGAATATGTCAGTAGTTTGTGATGATTGATGACCTTGGCTGATTTACTTTTTCTTGATTTTTAAATGTTGATTTTGAATTTCTTTCGTTGAAATGCAAGAGTTGGAATATTTCAGTAGTGTTTGGTTGTGGTCTACCTTGTCACAGTTACATTTTCTTGATTTTTCAGTTTTGCATGCCTTTTCTTGGCACCTTTCCAAACGAGCGGGGATTCCCCGCTGGTTCCTACACATTGCAAAAAAGTGAGCGGTACGAAAAATCCACGTTTTCAACCAGACTGGTTTTTTATTGGTTGTGGTTTACCTTGTCACAGTTACATTTTCTTGATTTTTCAAAGTTCATTTTGAATTTCTTTCGTTTAAATGCAAGAGTTGGAATATTTTAGTAGTGTTTGGTTGTGGTTTACCTTGTCACAGTTACATTTTCTTGATTTTTCAAAGTTCATTTTGAATTTCTTTCGTTGAAATGCAAGAGCTGGAATATTTCAGTAGTGTTTGGGTGTGGATGACCTTGTCACAGGTACATTTTCTTGATTTTTTAAAGTTCATTTTGAATTTCTTTCGTTGAAATGCAAGAGTTGGAATATTTCAGTAGTGTTTGGTTGTGGTTAACCTTGTCACAGTTACATTTTCTTGATTCTTCAGTTTTGCATGCCGTTCCTTGGCACCTTTCCAAACGAGCGGGGATTCCCCGCTGGTTCCTACACATTGCAAAAAAGTGAGCAGTACGAAAAATCCACGTTTTCAACTAGACTGGTTTTTTATTGGTTGTGGTTTACCTTGTCACAGTTACATTTTCTTGATTTTTCAAAGTTAATTTTGAATTTATTTCGTTGAAATACAAGAGTTGGAATATTTCAGTATTGTTTGGTTGTGGTTTAACTTGTCACAGTTACATTTTCTTGATTTTTCAAAGTTCATTTTGAATTTCTTTCGTTGAAATGCAAGAGTTGGAATATTTCAGTGGTGTTTTGTTGTTGTTTACCATGTCGAAGTTACATTTTATTGTTTTTTTAATGTTTATTTTAAATTTCTTTCGTTGAAATGCAAGATTTTGAAAATTTCAATAGTGGTTGATTTTGGTTTACCTTGACTCAGTTACATATTCTTGATTTTTCAAGGTTCATTTTGAATTTCTTTCGTTGCTAAGCAAGAGTTGAAATATTTCAGTAGTGTTTGGTTGTGGTTTACCTTGTCACAGTTTAATTTTATTGATTTTTCAAAGTTCATTTTTGAATTTATTTAGCTTAAATGCAATATATGTACTGTTTAAGTAGTGTTTTCTTATGTTTAAAATTGTCAATTTTCAATTTTCATGATTTTTAAAAGTTCAGATTGAATTTGTTTCGATTTAATGCAATAGTTGGAATATTTCAGTAGTGATAGTTTTTGTTATACCAAATCACAGTTACATATTCTTGATTTTTAAAACTTCATTTTGAATTTCTTTCGTTGAAATGCATAAGTTGGAATATTTCAGTAGTGTTTGGTTGCGGTTTACCGTGTCACAGTTACATTTCCTTGATTTTTCAAAGTTCATTTCTAATTTCTTTCGTTGAAATGCAATAGTTGGAATATTTCAGTAGTGTTTGGTTGTGGTTAACCTTGTCACAGTTACATTTTCTTGATTTTTCAAATTTCATTTTGAACTTCTTACGTTGAAATGCAAGAGCTGGAATATTTCAGTAGTGTTTGGTTGTGGTTTACCTTGTCACAGTTACATTTTCTTGATTTTTCAAAGTTCATTTTGAATTTCTTTCGTTGAAATGCAAGAGTTGGAATATTTCAGTAGTGTTTGCTTGTGGTTTACCTTGTCACGCCACTCTAAGTGACCACTCTAAGTGACCTTGGCGCGCCACTCTAAGTGAACCTAGATCAACCCAACTTTTTGGATATCTCTCTCACTATGACTCTGTTTGTGTGTCGTGTCTGTGCGTGTCTCGTCTCTATGTGTGTGTGTGTCATCTCTGTGGGTGTGTTGTCTAAAAAACCAGTCTGGTTGAAAACATGGAGTTCTCGTACTGCACACTTGTTTGAAATGTATAGGAACCAGTGGGGAATGACCACTCCTTTGGAGAGGTTCCAAGGAAAGGCATGCAAATAGCATGTAGTTTAAAAACGTGTTTAATCACGTTTCTTGAATGATTCAAAATAAACTTTGAAAAATCAAGAAAATGTAACTGTGACAAGGTAAACCACAAGCAAACACTACTGAAATATTCCAACTCTTGCATTTCAACGAAAGAAATTCAAAATGAACTTTGAAAAATCAAGAAAATGCAACTGTGACAAGGTAAACCACAACCAAACACTACTGAAATATTCCAGCTCTTGCATTTCAACGAAAGAAATTCAAAATGAACTTTGAAAAATCAAGAAAATGTAACTGTGACAAGGTAAACCACAACCAAACACTACTGAAATACTCCAACTCTTGCATTTCAACGAAAGAAATTCGAAATTAACTTTGAAAAATCAAGAAAATGTAACTGGGACAAGGTAAACCACAACCAAACACTACTGAAATATTCCAAATCTTGCATTTCAATGAAAGAAATTCAAAATGAACTTTGAATAATCAAGAATATGTAACTGTGTCAAGGTCAACCACAATCAAACACTACTGAAATATTCCAACTCTTGCATTTCAACGAAAGAAATTCAAAATGAACTTTAAAAATCACGAAAATGTAACTGTGACAAGGTAAACCACAACCAAACACTACTGAAATATTCCAACTCTTTCATTTCAATGAAAGAAATTCAGAATTAACTTTGAAAAATCAAGAAAATGTAACTATGACAAGGTAAACCACAACCAAACACTACTGAAATATTCCAACTCTTGCATTTCAACGAAAGAAATTCAAAATGAACTTTGAAAAATCAAGAAAATGTAACTGTGACAAGGTAAACCACAACCAAACACTACTGAAATATTCCAACTCTTGCATTTCAACGAAAGAAATTCAAAATGAACTTTGAAAAATCAAGAAAATGTAACTGTGACAAGGTAAACCACAACCAAACACTACTGAAATATTCCAACTCTTGCATTTCAACGAAAGAAATTCAAAATGAACTTTGAAAAATCAAGAAAATGTAACTGTGACAAGGTAAACCACAACCAAACACTACTGAAATATTCCAACTCTTGCATTTCAACGAAAGAAATTCAAAATGAACTTTGAAAAATCAAGAAAATGTAACTGTGACAAGGTAAACCACAACCAAACACTACTGAAATATTCCAACTCTTGCATTTCAACGAAAGAAATTCAAAATGAACTTTGAAAAATCAAGAAAATGTAACTGTGACAAGGTAAACCACAACCAAACACTACTGAAATATTCCAACTCTTGCATTTCAACGAAAGAAATTCAAAATGAACTTTGAAAAATCAAGAAAATGTAACTGTGACAAGGTAAACCACAACCAAACACTACTGAAATATTCCAACTCTTGCATTTCAACGAAAGAAATTCAAAATGAACTTTGAAAAATCAAGAAAATGTAACTGTGACAAGGTAAACCACAACCAAACACTACTGAAATATTCCAAATCTTGCATTTCAACGAAAGAAATTCAAAATGAACTTTGAAAAATCAAGAAAATGTAACTGTGGCAAGGTAAACCATAACCAAACACTACTGAAATATTCCAACTCTTTCGTTTCAACGAAAGAAATTAAAAATGAAATTATAAAAATCAATAAAATGTAACTGTGACAAGGTAAACCACAACCAAAAACTACTGAAATATTCCAAATCTTGCATTTCAACGAAAGAAATTCAAAATTAAATTTGAAAAATCACGTAAATGTAACTGTGACAAGTTAAACCACAACCAAACACTACTGAAATATTCCAACTCTTGCATTTCAATGAAAGAAATTCAAAATAAACTTTGAAAAATCATGAAAATGTAACTTTGACATGGTAAACCACAACCAAACACTACTGAAATATTCCAACTCTTGCATTTCAACGAAAAAAAATAAAAATTAACTTTGAAAAATCAAGAAAATGTAACTGTGACAAGGTAAACCATAACCAACACTACTGAAATATTCCAACTCTTGCATTTCAACGAAAGAAATTCAAAATGAACTTTGAAAAATCATGAAAATGTAACTGTGACAAGGTAAACCATAACCAAACACTACTGAAATATTCCATCTCTTGCTTTTCAACGAAAGAAATTCAGAATGAACTTTGAAAAATCAAGAAAATGTAACTGTGACTATGTAAACCACAATCAACCACTACTTAAATATTAAAACTCTTTCATTTCATCTAAATAAATTCAAAATTATCTTTTAATTATAAATATACGGTAATTCTTACAATTTAAAACACAAAAAAACACAACTGAAATATTCCAACTCTTGCATTTCAAATAAAGAAATTCAAAATGAACTTTGAAAAATAAATAAAATGTAACTGTGACAATTTAAACCACAACAAAACACTAATTAAATAGTCAAACTCTTTCATTTAATATAATTATATACTTAATTAAATTTGAAAAATAAAGAAAATTTAAATCTGAAACGTTGAACCAACAACAAACAATACTGAAACAGTACAACTCTTGCATTTCAACGAAAGAAATTCAATATGAACATTTAAAAATCAAGAAAATGTAACTGTGACAAGGTAAACCACAACCAAACACTACTGAAATATTCCAACTCTTGTATTTCAACGAAAGAAATTCAAAATGAACTTTGAAAAATCAAGAAAATGTAACTGTGACAATTTAAACCACAACCAAACACTACTGAAATATTCCAACTCTTGTATTTCAAATAAAGAAATTCAAAATGAACTTTGAAAAATCAAGAAAATGTAACTGTGACAAGGTAAACCACAACCAATAAAAAACCAGTCTAGTTGAAAACGTGGATTTTTCGTACCGCTCACTTTTTTGCAATGTGTAGGAACCAGCGGGGAATCCCCGCTCGTTTGGAAAGGTGCCAATAACCGTCATGCAAAACTGAAAAATCAAGAAAATGTAACTGTGACAAGGTAAACCACAACCAAACACTACTGAAATATTCCAACTCTTGCATTTCAATGAAAGAAATTCAAAATAAACTTAAAAAAATCAAGACAATGTAACTGTGACAAGGTAAACCACAACAAAACACTACTGAAATATTCCAGCTCTTGCATTTCAACGGTAGAAATTCAAAATGAACATTGAAAAATGAAGAAAATGTAACTCTGACAAGGTTAACCACAACCACACACTACTGAAACATTCCAACTCTTGCATCTCAACGAAGGAAATTCGAAATGAACTTTAAAAAATCAAGAAAATGTAACTGTGACAAGGTAAACCACAACCAAACACTACTGAAATATTCCAACTCTTGCATTTCAACGAAAAAAATTCAAAATGAACTTTGAAAAATCAAGAAAATGTAACTGTGACAAGGTAAACCACAACCAAACACTACTGAAATATTCCAACTCTTGCATTTCAAAGAAAGAAATTCAAAATGAACTTTGAAAAATCACGAGAATGTACCTGTGAAACGGTAAACCACAACCAAACACTACTGAAATATTCCAACTCTTGCATTTCAATGAAAGAAATTCAAAATGAACTTTGAAAAATCAAGAAAATGTAACTTTGACAGGGTAAACCACAACCAAACACTACTGAAATATTCCAAATATTGAATTTCAACGAAAGAAATCCAAATTAACATTGAAAAATCAGGAAAATGTAACTGTGACAAGGTAAATGACAACCAAACACCACTGAAATATTCCAACTCTTGCATTTCAACGAAAGAAATTCAAATTGAACTTTGAAAAATCAAGAAAATGTAACTGTGACAAGGTAAACCATAAGCAAACACTATTAAAATATTCCAAATCTTTTACTTCAGCGAAAGAAATTCAAAATGAACTTTGAAAAATCAATAGAATTTAACTTTTACAATTTAAACCAAAACAAATCACAACTGGTCTATTCCAACTCTGGCATTTAAGCGAAAGAAATTCAAAATGAACTTTGAAAAATCATGAAAATTTAATTATGACAAGTTAAACCACAACAAAACACTACTGAAATATTCCAACTCTTGCATTTCAACGAAAGAAATTCAAAATGAACTTTGAAAAATCAAGAAAATGTAACTGTGACAAGGTAAACCACAACCAAACACTACTGAAATATTCCAACTCTTGCATTTCAACGAAAGAAATTCAAAATGAACTTTGAAAAATCAAGAAAATGTAACTGTGACAAGGTAAACCACAACCAAACACTACTGAAATATTCCAACTCTTGCATTTCAACGAAAGAAATTCAAAATGAACTTTGAAAAATCAAGAAAATGTAACTGTGACAAGGTAAACCACAACCAAACACTACTGAAATATTCCAACTCTTGCATTTCAACGAAAGAAATTCAAAATGAACTTTGAAAAATCAAGAAAATGTAACTGTGACAAGGTAAACCACAACCAAACACTACTGAAATATTCCAACTCTTTCATTTCAACGAAAGAAATTCAAAATGAACTTTGAAAAATCAAGAAAATGTAATTGTGACAAGGTAAACCACAACCAAACACTACTGAAATATTCCAACTCTTGCATTTCAACGAAAGAAATTCAAAATGAACTTTGAAAAATCAAGAAAATGTAACTGTGACAAGGTAAACCACAACCAAACACTACTGAAATATTCCAACTCTTGCATTTCAACGAAAGAAATTCAAAATGAACTTTGAAAAATCAAGAAAATGTAACTGTGACAAGATAAACCACAACTTGCATTTCAACGAAAGAAATTCAAAATGAACTTTGAAAAATCAAGAAAATGTAACTGTGACAAGGTAAACCACAACCAAACACTACTGAAATATTCCAACTCTTGCATTTCAACGAAAGAAATTCAAAATGAACTTTGAAAAATCAAGAAAATGTAACTGTGACAAGGTAAACCACAACCAAACACTACTGAAATATTCCAACTCTTGCATTTCAATGAAATATATTCAGAATGAACTTTGAAAAATCAATAAAAGGTAACTGTGACAAGGTAAACCACAACCAAACACTACTGAAATATTCCAACTCTTGCATTTCAACGAAAGAATATCAAATTAACATTGAAAAATCAAGAAAATGTAACTGTCCCCCATTGTTTTTTGTGTGGGTTCCATTGTAACTGAATCCCCGTGTAACTGAACCCCAAGCAAGTGAATCCCCATGCATCTGAACCTTCGTGCAAGTGAGACCTCTTTAACTGAACCCCTGTATAACCGAAACCCTGTACAACTGAACCCCCCGTTTTGATTTATTTAATTATGTAAAAGATCAAAAGTCTGTCTCATCCTTAACTCCTTACTCTTTATTGTGAAGTTGGCTTTTTTTCCAAATTTTTAAAGAAAATCTGTTATGAGTTTTAAACGTGCTCCTTACTTTAGTCGAAAAATCTTTTATATTTTTACTCAAACCAATTTAACTAAAACCCTGTGTAACTGTCCTCTCTTTAACTGAATCCCTCGTGCAAGTCAACCCCCCCTGCACCCCATGATTTCTCGTAGGCCACTGGGCTAATTTGGCTTTTGTGTGTGCCCCCATTGTTTTTTTGTGTGGGTTCCATTGTAACTGAATCCCCATGTAACTGAACCCCAAGCAAGTGAATCCCCATGCATCTGAACCTTCGTGCAAGTGGGACCTCTTTAACTGAGCCCCTGTATAACCGAAACCCTGTACAACTGAACCCCCCCCCCCCGTGCTACTGAAGTCTCGTGCTACTGAACCCTCGTGCAACTCAACCCAATTTAACTAAACCCCCGTGTAACTGTACCCCCTTTAGCTGAACCCTCGTGCAAGTCAACCCCCCATGCAACCTATGATGTCTCGTAGGCCACTGGGCTAATTTGGCTTTTGTGTGTGCCCCCATTGTTTTTTTGTGTGGGTTCCATTGTAACTGAATCCCAAGCAAGTGAATCCCCATGCATCTGAACCTTCGTGCAAGTGAGACCTCTTTAACTGAACCCCTGTATAACCGAAACCCTGTACAACTGAACCCCCCCGTGCTACTGAAGTCTCGTGCAACTCAACTCAATTTAACTAAACCCCCGTGTAACTGTACCCCCTTTAACTGAATCCCTCGTGCAAGTCAACCCCCCATGCAACCTATGATTTCTCGTAGGCTACTGGGCTCATTTGGCGGTAGTGTGTGACCCCATTGTTTTTTGTGTGGGTTCCATTGTAACTGAATCCCCGTGTAACTGAACCCCAAGCAAGTGAATCCCCATGCATCTGAACCTTCGTGCAAGTGAGACCTCTTTAACTGAACCCCTGTATAACCAAAACCCTGTACAACTGAACCCCTCGTTTTTATTTATTTAATTATGTAAAAGATCAAAAGTCTGTCTCATCCTTAACTCCTTACTCTTTATTGTGAAGTTGGCTTTTTTTTCCAAATTTTTAAAGAAAATCTGTTATGAGTTTTAAACTTGCTCCTTACTTTAGTTGAAAAATCTTTTATATTTGTACTCAACCCAATTTAACTAAACTCCCGTGTAACTGTACCCCCTTTAACTGAATCCCTCGTGCAAGTCAACCCCCCATGCAACGCATGATTTCTCGTAGGGCACTGGGCTAATTTGGCTTTTGTGTGTGCCTCCCATTGTTTTTGTGTGGGTTCCATTGTAACTGAATCCCCGTGTAACTGAACCCTAAGCAAGTGAATCCCCATGCATCTGAACCTTCGTGCAAGTGAGACCTCTTTAAATTAACCCCTGTATAACCGAAACCCTGTACAACTTAACCCCCCCCCCCCCCGTTTTATTTATTTAATTATGTAAAAGATCAAAAGTCTGTCTCATCCTTAACTCCTTACTCTTTATTATGAAGTTGGCTTTTTTTCCAAATTCTTAAAGAAAATCTGTTATGAGTTTTAAAACTTGCTCCTTACTTTAGTTGAAAAATCTTTTATATTTGTTTAATTACATTTCATGAGACTGTAAAGAATGTAGGAAATAATCGAATCAAAACCCAAAACGAGCAGAAATTAACATAAGTTTGGTGCAAAAATCCTCTTTTCATTTGAAAATTTTCTTTAAAAATTTGGAAAAAACCTATGTACGGATGATTTCCTGTGAAACTTGTATTCACCTCCTGGAAAATTCCCTCCCCATGGAAAATTCTCCTTGTGGAAAATCCCCTGCAGTGAAATCAAAATTTGGTACTTACATGTTACCCCCGACAACACTCAAGGAATGAAGTTAAGTTAATCCTAATCAAATATCCTAAAACATGATGAAAATATAATACTTTAGTGATCAAAAGATTCAAATGATACCAAGGAGACACACATAGCCCAAAGAAACATACACGACCCCTAACTCTCCAAAACATCACTTGTGTATTATTCAGTGCATAACCACCCCACCCCTCCAATTCGCAAATCCCATTACTCCTTTTTTTCGCAAATGTTAATCAAACGTTTCCGATTCGTCGTTAGGTATTTTTCAAATTTATAACAAATTACCTCAGTTAACAGCTCCTTTGGGGTTACCTTAACTGTTAATCAGTTTAATCATTTTTTTTCTCCACTGATACAATCAATCACTAATTAATATCATTCATAGTCTAAGTAAATTAAGTTATCTCCTGCCCTACAGAAATGAGGGGACAAACCAATTTTTTTGTCTGCTTTTCAAAATGATCGTATTTGGAAATCTGTCATTTAACACTAAGAAGTAAATTGAGTAACCCTTTTCGCAATAACAATAGGCATAGCAGCGATTAAACCTCATTGTCGGCAACAATTCAATCAGATCAGAGTTGTTCAAATGGAATATCTTTTCGCAAATTGAGTTAGCTTCTATTTCATAGACAAAATATTTGAATTCCTTTTATTCAAATCACCTATCAATTCAGGTAGCTATGGCTAAGTTTGCTAAAAGACCAGTTATGTTCTTGCGAAAACACACAAAATCAGAAAAAATAACTGAACCCTCCATGTAACTGAACCCCTGTATAACTGAACCCTCCATGTAACTGAACCCCTGTATAACCGAAACCCCGTACAACTGAACCCCCCATGTAACTGAACCTCCGTGCTACTCGACCCCATTTAACTAATCCCCGTGTAACTGAATCCGCATGTAACTGAACCCTCGTGCAACTCAACTCCCTCAAAACAATTTTCAGCAATTTCTTGTTAATTTTTTTATTTCTAAACTATTTAAAATTGACAACACTGTGCAAACCAAAACACTTTTTAGTAATTTCTTGTTAAAATTATCCAATCGCTAATTACCACTTTTTTTTCTCCACCTTCAAATGTTCCTTTAGTCATTGCCCAGTTAACACTAAAAATAAATAAATAAACATGTATCCATGAGTTTGACTTCCAAAAAATCGATGTCACAATAGAAAACCCGTCTCTTTGAAAGGTGTAATGACCTGTAGAAATCTTTACCTATCAGAAAAACCTGTTCTCATTGAAAGGGTGTAATGCCCCTGTAGAATAGGACTACCAGAAAAACCGGAAGGAACGTAAAGGCCCAGAAATGGTACCTAGGACTATACTCTCCTTGTATTCCAACACATCCTTTACTAATTTTGCTAAATTATCCCCAACACTTCATTCCGAACACCTGACTGCTATTTCAAAACAATTTAAAATTGATCTTGCCTATGAAGTCCATGAGCTTATCCTCCTATCCTGCAAAACGTCCGGATAAGCTGCATTTCATTAACCTAATATTAAAAAAACTAATGACCTTTTCCCTAAAGCTTACTATTTTGATCAGTTAAAGATAATTATCCCCTGTTTAAAGCCAAACTATTGAATTTCCTGTTTAATCTTAAAAATTTCAA
This sequence comes from Artemia sp. Qi Xiang Cuo, assembly GCF_049724085.1. Lineage (NCBI taxonomy): Eukaryota > Metazoa > Arthropoda > Branchiopoda > Anostraca > Artemiidae > Artemia > Artemia sp. Qi Xiang Cuo. The sequence continues at coordinate 72,105,248 of NC_142800.1, forward strand.
ATACACTCTCTAGATTTTTCTCCTGTTTAGAAACCCGAACTGGTCCTAGATGTCTAAGGGGGCTCCTCAGTAATGCCCATGAGGCCGTCCGTCCTTTTCTGCCATTTGAACCTGATAGTTCACCTTCCTGAACTTGTAAACTTATACCCCGAATAAATAAAATACCTAACTTCTTTCATCTTTTTCCCTCCCTTTTTTTTCAAGGACTAATATAACTAATACGACAATATAACAATATCTAAATCAAACAGTTCGTGGTAACCAACTGTAAGTAAGGAGCAACCCCACTCAATAGTAACCGAAACTCTAAAAAACGAAATTTTGATACCAAAAAATACATGAGCAGAATCAGATTTTTATGATGATTTCAAATATATAAGTTTATTCAAGTTTAGTCTTACCTTTCAAAATTTACGCGCCTGTGAATATTTGCCTTATTTTCGAAAAAAGGGGGGAACAGCCCATAAAAGTCATAGAACCTTACTGGAAATCACACCATCAGATTCAACGCATTAGAGAACCCTGCTGTGGAAGTTTCAAACTCCTATCTGTAAAAATGTTGAATTTTTTGCCAGAAGAAAGATCTCGGATGCGTGTTTTTTTCCCAGGGGTGATCGTATCGATCCAGTAGTCCTAGCATATCGTGAAAGGGCTCATTCAAACGGAAATTAAAAGTTCGAGTGCCCTTTTTAAGTGACAAAAAAATTTGGAGAGCAACTTGGCCCCTCCCACGCTCATTTTTTTCCCGAAGTCACCAATCAAAATTTTGAGATGACCATTTTGTTCAGCATAGTCGAAAACCTAATAAATACGTCTTTGAGGATGACTTAGTCCCCCACAGTTCATGGGGGAAGGGCTGCAAGTCATGAACTTTGCCCATTGTTTACACATAGTATTGGTTATTGGGAAGTATACAGACGTTTTCAGGAGGGATTTTTTCTGGTGAGGGAGGAGAACGGATTAGGGGGTTACGGGGGAGGATCTTTCCATGGAGAATGTTTCCTTATGGGAAAGGACGTTTCTATGAAGGGGGCGCCAGATTTCCCAGCATTATTTAAAAAACGATCATAAATTAAATAAGAAAACCAGTTTTTTTCAACTGAAAGTAAGAAGCAACATTAAAACTTAAAACGAACATAAGTTATTAGGTATATGAGGGGGCTCGCCCCCATGTCAATACCTTGCTCTTTACAATATAGTTTTTTTCAGTACTTTCAAAAGAGCTATCTATTCTAATTAACCAGCCTTTGTGATTCAGGGATTTGTGGTTCGAACAAAATTCGAACTTCAGCGTAAAGAGCGAGGCATATACTAGGGGGCGAACTCCATAATATACGTAATAAAAACATACAAATATAAAAGTTGGATACGTAAGTTAATTCGTAAGTTACGTCAGAACAAAATTTCGAGAAAGCCATTTAGCCAAAAAAGTAAAATAATATGTAAATTTCGCTTCAATTATTCATGTACGGTGAGCCAAAATCAAAGCTGCATTAATTCAAAAACGTTCAGTAATTAAATATAAAAAAACCAAGTTCTTTTTAGCTGAAAGTAAGGAGTGACATTAAAACTAAAAACGAACAGAAATTATTCCGTATATGAAAGGGGCTGTCCCCTCCTCAACACCTCACTCTTTACGCTAAAGTTTGACTCTGTCTCAAAACTTTATTTTTTAAAACAATAAAAAACTTTAGCGTTCAGAATGCAGTGCCGGGTGGGGTGCATTTATGTCATAATGGGCGCTTTTTAGGAGCTTATACATACGATTCTTGAAATCGGCATATTTTTTAAAAGCGAATTTGTTCGACAATTTGGCGCAATTTCGCTAAAAACTGAGGATTTTGGCATATTTTCGCTTTCATCACTGCAATTACCTGATACCACTGACGCAATTCAAATGCATATTTTTAAACAAAGTTTCTTTAAAAAAAAAAATCATCTTAACCTTCGTCTGGCCCTTCCTAAAATAGGATTTGTAAAGCAAAAGACTAGAATTAACATAATTGCTCCATCTCCTTTTTGTGACAGCTCAATAATTTACCCTTTGATCTTAACCTTCAAATTTATTTGTTTTTCAAAATAGAAACACCAAAGAAAAAGAAATTTCATTTTCGCAAAAAATAAACTTAAATTCTGGTTCTGTCCAGATTTTAACACGCCCAGTGCTAAATAGACCAGAACAAAACATACACACAGATAGAGGCCAAAATATAATCCAGCATTTAAGCTGATCCACGCAATAAATAATCTTAAACATCTAATAATAATAATAAAAGCATTGCGTGATGGGCAACTATCTTGAGGTACAAAGAAATACACTTGATAGCGTCTAACCTTGATCTCATTTGCAGATTATGTAGAAGACAAATGAAATTCATTTATTTTGTCTCTTATTTAAGCTAATCTTTATCAAGATTAAAGTAAATTGATAAGGAAAAGAAGAAGAAAAATAAAGAAAGAGACGGATTCAGCAGAGACATTTTGAAAGTCAAAGACGTGGCTTTTCGCCTAAATATAGATACGTCTTTTGACTTTTAAAGTTCAGCAGAATAAAGATTCAGCGAAGGAATCTTTAAAAGCTGGAAGGAGGGGGTATGGCCTTCCCAGCCTTCGTTGATTGAAGTCCATTTTTGACTCTTGACGTTTTAGCAGAGAAAATATTTTGAAAGACTAACAAAGAAATTTTGAAAGACTAACAGGTGGTTGCAGCTTTCCCATTTCACTTAAATATAAGCACAACTTTTGAAGTTCAGCGACGGAAAGATTCAGCAAAGAAGTCTTGAAAGGTTAGGAGGAGATTGTGTCTTTCCCAGCCGCCTTTAATAGAAGTATATTTTTAAACAATGACGTTTTAGCAGAGATCAGATTTATAGAACAATCTCGAAAGATTGGGAGTAAGGATGGGTCTTCCCCAGAACCTTTCAATACAAGCAGTGGCTTCAGTGCACGGACATGTAGAGGAGAGGATGGTTGGCGAGAATGTGTATTTTTCAATAAAAATACCAAAAAAGCCATTTTTCGATAAAAATATAAAAAGAGGATATGTTTCAAAATCTAAGGGCGAAGAAGACAGAGTGGAGAGAGTGGCAAATAGCCCCTGCCCACTCTCAGATTGATACCACTGAATGTAAGTCCACTTTTAACTCCTGACATTTTAATTCTAGGTGCTGCATCACGGTCTGTCATGATTAAATTGTTTTGGTTTTCAAACAGTTCGTGGTAACGAACTGTAAGTAAGGAGCGACCCGGCTCAATGGTAACCGAAACTCTAGAAAACCATATTTTTGATACCAATAGATGCATCAAAAGAATCAAATTTCAATGCTGAATTCAAATATATAACTTTCATCAAGTTTAGTCCTACCCATCAAAAGTTACGCGCCTGAGACAATTTGGCTCATTTTCGACAAAAGAGTGAACACCCCCTAAAAGTTATAGAACCTTAATGAAAATGACACCATCATATTCATCATGTCAGAGAACCCTACTGTAGAGGTTTCAAGCTCCTATCTACAAAAATGTGGAATTTTCCATTTTTTGCCAAAAGAAAGATCACGGATGCGTGTTTATTTGTTTTTTTGTTGTTTTTTTTTTGTTTTTCTTTTCCAGGGGTTATCGTATAGACCCAGTGGTCCGAGAATATCGTGGGATGACTTATTGGAACGTAATTTAGACGTTCTAGTGCCCTTTTTAAGTGACCAAAAAAATAGAGGGCAACTAGGCCCCCTCCCACGCTCATTTTTCCCCAAAGTCACCTGATAAAATTTTGAGATAGTCATTTTGTTCAGCATGGTTGAAAATATGATAAATATGTCCTTTAGGATGACTTAATCCCCCGAAGTCCCTGAGCGGAGGGCTGAAAGTTATGAACTTTACCCAATGTTAACATATAGTACTGGTTATTAGGAAGTATACAGACATTTTCAGGGGTGATTTTTTCTGGTAGTAGGGGGTGGGTGGTCGGGGGGTATGTGGGAAGATCTTTCCATGAAGGAAATTTTCATGGGGGAAGGGACATCGCTATGAAGGGGGTGCCGAATTTCCCAGCATTATTTGGAAAAAAGATCAGAAAGTAAATATAAAAAAAACAAGTTTTCCAACTGAAAATAAGGAGTAACATCAAAACTTAAAACGAACAGAAAATATTACGTGTATGATTGGGTTCACCTCCTAGTCTATATCTCGCTCTTTAAGCCAAATATTTTTTAGTACTTTCATAAGAGCTATTTATTCTAAATAACGGCCTTTGTGATTAAGGGGTCATTTTTAAAGAATTGGAACAAAATTCGAACTTTAGCTTAAAGAGTGAGGTATTGACCAGGGGGCGAACCCCGTAATATACGTATTAAAAATACACGAATATAGAAGTTCGTTACATAAGTTAGTTCGTAAGTTACGTATATTTATTACTAATAAAAACGTTCGTAAATAAAATTAAACAAGTTTCGAGAAAGCAATTTAACCAAATAAAAGTAAAATTAATGTGCAAATTTTATTTTAATTATTCATATACAGTGAGGCAAAATCAATACCTGCATTGAATCAAAAACGTTCAAAAATTAAATAAAATTGTTATTGTTATTGTTATGACAATTATTATTGTATTGTGTATTGTATAGTATTGTGTATTGTTATTAAATAAAATTAAATAATTGTTGTATCGAGTACCTTTGAGTTTTTATCTTATTCTAGCCCTTTAAGAGATTAAATAAAAAAAACAAGTTTTTTTTAACTGAAAGTAAGGAACGACGTTAAAACTTAAAACGAATAGAAATTATTCCGTATATGAAAGGGCCTGTCCCCTCCTCAACGCCTCGCTCTTTACGCTAAAGTTTGGCTTTCTCACAGCTCTTATTTTTTTAAACAATAAAAAACTTTAGCGTAAAGAGCGAGGCGTTGAGGAGGGGACAGCCCCTTTCATACACGGAATAATTTCTGTTCGTTTTAAGTTTTAACGTCGTTCCTTACTTTCAGTTAAAAAAACTTGTTTTTTTTATTTAATCTCTTAAAGGGCTAGAATAAGATAAAAACTCAAAGGTACTCGATACAACAATTATGACTGTAGTTTAGCACCATGACTAAAGAAAGGCATGCAAGATGAAATGAATTTTTTTTCAGAGATGTTTATTGAACGTCGATTTGAGGCACAAAGGTTACTGATGAGGTGCCAAACGCTACTCGTTATCAATAAAGTGGTTTGATCTTACTCGGTAAAAGTTTCTTTGGATGCTGGGCTCCTTTGAGGCTTTCTGAACATACGTCGACACGGGTCTGTGAATCAGGGAATTGTTCTAGCGTCTGAGGGTGACAATAGCAAGGAAGCTTTCAAGCCAACATTTTAAAGCATCCAGAAGCGTCGTGTGAACCACCCAAGGAAGGAACTTGCTTCTTCCCCCTCCCTAGACCCTGTGTGAAGGTATATTTTTATTCTATTTTTAAATTATACATGGCTCTTTTCCAATTTAGTATTTTACTCTTCTGCTTGACTTTTTCCGTTTATTTTTCATTCTGAACTTCTGTGATTGATTATCACAGTTGTGCTAATTGCAAAACTTAAATAAGAGTCAGCTTTAAAGAATCATATCGTGTTTAGAAACAAAGGGAAAATGTCCTTGTCTGTTCAAAACATATTTCAACTTAAGCTACCATACAACATTCGCCTGACCTACAGCCTTGCCATGGATATATTGAATATTTCATTTCTAGTGTCTGCTGCTCTAGTGTCTAATTTTCAAATAAATAGTGTACGATATATATATATATATATATATATATATATATATATATATATATATATATATATATATATATATATATATATATATATATATATATATATATATATATATATATATATATATTACTTGCAGTTGCTAACTGCAAGTAATATTTGATTTTCTTTTATTGTTTACAAATAAATAAACGTACAACTATGAGACTTTGGTTAAATCTTAAGGATTTTAAAAATGAAGTTGCAAATGTGCAATGTAAAAGCGGTCTAAAAAGCTACTGGAAAACCAAACTCTTACTATGACAAGAATGTTGTCGTAAAAGAACTTTCAAGAGAAGATACAGAACTAGAGAAGTTTGATTAAAACTGAAGGACTGTCAAAATTAAGCTGCAAATTTGTTGCATAAAAAGAAGCCTCAAGAATAATACTTAAAAACTACACTTTAGCTGCAAGAAAAGAATTTTTACGCATTGGAACTTTCAACGAAAAAAAAAAAAAAAAACACACAACTGAGAAAGTCTTAATAAGACATAAAGGCTTTCAAAATTAAACCCGTTAAGACTTGATAAAAACACAACCCCCTTGAGTTGAATACCAGTTCGAGCCTAATTATCCATATAATCAGGAGAGCATAATTTTCTCACCAGTTACTGATAGATACAGGGTTTTTAATGTTTCTGTTTTTAGTTTTTGATTGGTGCATATATTTAGAGAAATATATTAGTCATAAATGTAAATGCAAGCCCCTGTCAATAGGATCACATCCACTTCCTCGTTTTGGGAATGATTAACTAGTACGACTATCCCTTCTAATCACACGAGATTAGGGAATACAAAATTTCGGACCTGGATGCTACTTGTATTAAATAAAATAAAAACAAGTTTTTTTAACTGAAAGTAAGGAACGACGGTAAAACTTAAAACGAACAGAAATTATTCCGTATATGAAAGGGACTGTCCCCTCCTCAACGCCTCGCTCTTTACGCTAAAGTTTGACTCTTTATTACAACTCAATTTTTTAAAACAATAAAAAACTATTCCGTAACGAGCGAGGCGTGGCGGAGGGGACAGCCCCATTCATATACGGAATATTTTCTGTACGTTTTAAGTTTTAACGCCGTTCCTTACTTTCAGTTAAAAAAACTGTTTTTTTAATTAAATTTTTGAACGTTTTTGAATAAATGCAGGTTTTGATTTTGGCTAACCGTATATGAATAATAAAAAAAAAATTTGAATATTAATTTTACTTTTATTTGGTTAAATGGCTTTCTCGAAACTTGTTTAATTTTATTTACGAACGTTTTTATTAGTAATAAATATACGTAATTTACGAATTAACTTACGTAACGAACTTCTATATTCATATATTTTTAATACGTATATTAGAGGGTTCACCCCTTAGTCAATACCTTGCTCTTTAAGCGAAAGTTCGAATTTTGTTCCAATTCTTTAAAAATGACCCCTTAATCACAAAAGCCTTTAATTAGAATAAATAGCTCTTATTAAAGTACTAAAAAATCTTTGGCTTAAAGAGCGAGGTATTGACTAGGGGGTGAACCCAATTGTATACGTAATGTTTTCTGTGGTTTTAAGTTTTGATGTTTCTCCTTACTTTCAGTTGAAAACTTTTTAAATATACGTAACATTCGAATTAACTTACGTAACGAACTTCTATATTCATATATTTTTAATACGTATATTAGAGGGTTCACAACCTAGTCAATACCTTCCTCTTTAAGCTAAAGTTCGAGTTTTGTTCCAATTCTTTAAAAATGACCCCTTAATCACAAATGCCGTTAATTAGAATAAATAGTTCTTATTAAAGTACAAAAAACCTTTGGCTTAAAGAGCGAGGTATTGACTAAGGGGTGAACCCAATCATATACGTAATGTTTTGTGACGTTTTAAGTTTTGATGTTGGTCTTTACTTTCAGTTGAAAACTTTTTTCTTTATATATAATTTCTGATCTTTTTTTAAAATAATGCTGGGAAATCCGGCACCCCCTTCTTAGCAATGTCCCTTCCCCCATGAAAACTTCCTTCGTGGAAAGATCCTCCCACATAAACCCAGACCCCCCCCCCAACTACCAGAAAAAATCCCCGCTGAAAATGTCTGTATACTTCCCAATAACCAATACTATATGTTAACATTGGGTAAAGTTCATAACTTTCAGCCCTCTCCCCGGGGACTTCTGGGGATTAAGTCATCCTAAAAGACATAGTTATCATATTTTCGACCATGCTGAACAAAATCGCTATCTCAAAATTTTCATCGGGTGACTTTGGGAAAAAAAGAGCGTGGGAGGGGGCCTAATTGCCCTCCATTTTTTTGGTCACTTAAAAAGGGCACTAACACTTTTAATTTGCGTTCGAATGAGCCCTCCCAAGATATTCTAGGACCACTGAGTCGATACGATCACCCCTGGGAAAGAAAAGAAAAAAAAAAAAAAAATAAAATCACACCCGTGATCTTCCTTTTCGCAAAAAATACAAAAGTCCACATTTTTGTAGATAGGAGCTTGAAACATTTTCAGTGGGGTTCTCTGATACGCTGAATCTGATGGTGTGATTTTCATACAGGTTCTATAACTTTTAGGGGGTCTTTCCCCCTTTTTTCGAAAATCAGCCAAACTTTCCCAGGCGCGTAACTTTTGATGGGTAGGACTAAACTTGATGAAACTTATATATTTGAAATTAGCACTAAAGTGTGATTCTTTTGATGCATCTATTGGTATCAAAATTTTATTTTTTAGTGTTTCGGTTACTATTGAACCGGGTCGCTCCTTACTTACAGTTCGTTACCACGAACTGTTTGATAAGAGTGTCAAACTCACAGCGATACGTCATAGTTTTTTCCAAATAAGCTCTAGTTTGAACAAAAATAAAGTCAAGCAAGGGAAATAAGCAAGGGCTAGTGAAACTCAGAGGAGAGAAAGTAACAAAATGAAAAATAAAATCAAAAAGGGTGAAAAAACGAGGATTTTGTCAGCCAGCGAACCATGAAGATGACAAAATATAAGCAAATATTTCGACAAGGACCTCTGCCAAGTCGTCCTCAGTGCTAAACAAAAAAGAAAAAAAAAACAACGAAAATCTAACCTTTCGAAGTTTACTATACAAAGACAGAACAGACACTGAATAAAAACCAGGCAGGAATCAATGAAAATGAATTTACCAAGATGATTGGGCAAGGATCTTTCGTCTTGCAATAGTTTTAGCTGATCTACAATTTCGGTTTTCATTAGATATGCAAATAGGTTGTTTTAAGTTTTTCAGGTGAAAATATTGATTGAGTCCTTCAAGATTAAACTGTCGTAAATTGGGCTTAATGAAATATCTCCAGTATCTCTATTTATTGCTAAATTTTGGTTCATATATTTTTTTATCTCAATTACCTCTTTAAAAGTTTGTGGTACGCCATTTACAGTTGATATTAAGGTGGCCTCGTCAAACAGAACTAGATGGGTCGGATTTACGAAAATATGCGAAGCCAATGCCGAATCAAAGTTGTCATTGTTTTTTTTTAATCTCAGGGACTTATCCATTGAAATTTTGTGCTCATGCAAACGTTCACCTAGTTGTTGATGGGTCCTACCAATGTAAAATTTTCCACAAGAACACGGGATTCTGTAGACACCACTACCCAGTACAGGGTCTGTTTTATCCTTTCCTGAGTTGAAAAAGTGTTCAACTTTGTGTTCAGTTTTGAAAGAAACAGAGAGATTATGTTTTTTTTTAAAATTTCCCGAGTTTATCGCCAAGTTTCGGGATGTAAGGTAAAGCAATGAAACTTTTTTTCTCAATTGCCGGTCTAACTGAATCAAGGGGGACAAGGTCCCTATATTGTTCTTTTATCTTTTTTAATCGTCTATCTATTATATTTTCAATGAGTTTGATTGGGCAACCATTGCAGAAAAGAATATCCTTGACATAATTTAGTTCAGAATTTATATGATTACGGGATCAAATTTTTAAAACTCTGTCGACTAAAGAGATTACTACCCCTCTTTTCACAGAAGGGGGGTGATGGGAAGAGGAATGTAGATATCGATAATTATGAGCCGGCTTTCTATATATAGAGAATTCAAGACTAGGATTAGTTTTTATAATCAAAACATCTAAGAAAGGCAGCTTACCTGAATCTTCGAGTTCCATTGTAAACTGGAGATTCGAATCAAAAGAGTTCAAATGTGCAAAATGTGTATTTGCGGCAAGAGCTAGTACATAAGTAGAGATGCCTCAGGAGGTCCGATCACGCACCCCTGCTGCCACCTACAACTTTTTTTAACACCATATATGGGCATAGAACCACGTGGTTTATGGTTTTTGTCAGTGAGAATTTGAAAAACAGGAATTTTGTCACATTTATGGATGTTTTCTTGGATGGTTATGGGTGTTGGTCAATTTATTTGATGTTTTTCATGGATGGCTATGGATGTTTTATGGTTTTTGTCAGTGAGAATGAAAAAACAGTATTTTTCTCACTTGAAAAACAGGAATTTTCTCACTTTTATGGATGTTTTTATGGTTTTTGTCAGTGAGAATGAAAAAAAGGGAACTTTCTCACATTTATGTCTGTTTTTATGTTTTTTGTCAGTGAGAATGAAAAAACAGGAACTTTGTCACATTTATGTCTGTTTTTATGGTTTTTGTCAGTGAGAATGAAAAAACAGGAACTTTCTCACATTTATGTCTCTTTGTTGTCAGTGAGAATGAAAAAACAGGAACTTTCTCACTTTAATGGATTGATGGATGGATGGATGTATGAATGGATGGATAAATGAATTGATGAATGGATGAATGGATGGATGAATGGATGCATTAATGAATGAATGAATGGATGAATGAATGAATGGATGGATGAATGGATGGATTGATGAATGGATGAATGGATGAATAGATGGATGGATGTATGGATGGATGGATGGATGGATGGATGGATGGATGGATGGATGGATGGATGGATGGATGGATGGATGGATGGATGGATGGATGGATGGATGGATGTATGGATGTATGAATGGATGAATGGATGGATGAATGGATGGATGGATGGATGGATGGATGGATGGATGGATGGATGGATGGATGGATGGATAGATGGATGGATGCATGGATGAATGGATGGATGGATGAATGGATGGATGGATGGATGGATGGATGGATGGATGGATGGATGGATTGGCCCCCGGACCCCCAAAGGCCCTCCCCCGGTCCCCAAAGGTCCACCGGGCTCCCAAAGGACCATTCGCGCCTCAAGGGCCCCCCAGACCCCCAAAGGCCCTCACCGGGCCCCCAAAGGCCCTCCCACGGTCTCCAAAGGTCCTCTGGGCTCCCAAAGGACCACCGGTACCCCTTCCCTCCATCTTTTAAAATAATTTGAATTTTTTAACATGGTGTTTTCTTTAAACTTTTTTACGTATCTTAAAATGACATGAAATATGCTTACGGCTCTACCAATCGTACTCTGTGTTTGTTCATAGACACGACGTGGCTTTACCACTGGTACTCTATGGCAGGTTATCGACACTACCTAGTTTATTGCATGCATTAAATCAGTATTTTTTACGCAGTGGAAAGATAAACACACAATTCATATCTGTAAAAAAGTGAAGATGAATTATTCGACGAAAGTATGTACACATGAAAAAATCATCATAGTATTGAATGCAGACAAGGAGAAATACCTGAACTATGAAACGAGTGCAAGTGGTAACACTATTGGAAATGTATGCATGCGTTGTCATGACAGCGAGAAGTTAGATTTCTTTGGAGTACCCAAGAATTTCAATCGTGTAAACGGTGGATATGCAAGAGTAACATTACCAGAGAAATTAGTGCTCAAAGAGAATGCAAACTTAAAAATAATTGTCGATGATCGGGGACAACTCCTTGCTACGGCTTCTGGTAACACATTACCTCTTAATAAATCCTATCATCATCTTTCCGGTATTAGCATTTTAAAGAGAACAAGAAGAAGACAAGCATACTCCTGCACCAACATCATAAATCATATCTTGTCAATGTGTCAAAACTGCTATCTATGTAAAAATAATGTTACAATAGACAGTGAAATCGTAGGCGGAATAAAAAGGACATTAGCAGAAAATATCATCAATGAATATAAAGATGAATTGACAGAAAGTGAAGTGCAAGTGTACTAATAATGTATAATAATGTATTTAACGTATTTTTATATTAATATTCTACATGGCATTATTTCATTAAAAATATCTTATGCAATATTTTGTTAAGTGTTCATTATTTTTAGGGTATGCTAGAACGTCAAACGTTCAGAATATCTATTAAAAAGGTCAGAGATGTAAGAAAAAGAATTTTTAGAGATAAAGATACTACTAGCAGGCTCAATTTTTCATAGAAGATAGAATAGTTCATGATCTCCTCTGAATTTTACCAAAGAACACAATTCAATTCTAATTTCTCCAGAGAAAACAAAAATCTTCCACTACAGTTCTTTATTTCACAAAGACATAAAGAAATTTAAAGTTCAATTCTAAATTTTTCGGTGGAAGATAGAAAAAGTAATGCCATACTTGTAAATATTTTCCAGGAAGATAAAAAGTTCTAGTTCAATTTAAATTTTCTCAACGAAGTGAAGAAAAGTTCAAGTTCTCTACTGAATTTTACCAAGGAACACAATACTAGTACTAACAACTTATACGGAGTTCTGAAAGTGGAAGTTTATTAAATTATTAAGAAGGCTATTATTTCTTTGAAATATGCATTTACACAACAATTTCCATGTTTTCGATTTTATATTAACGTAGAATTTAAACATAGCTTCAATTAACTATTTTTCACAATCAAACTACAAGATTACATTTTATTGAACCAGAGAAATGTATGGTCATATGATTTTATTGTAGAAGCCACTATACTTTATAAAATTCCCTTTTTCATGTTTCGTCTCCTTAACAATTCTTGAAAGTTTCAAATTAATATACCAAATCATACTTGACTTCGGGCTTCATTACGGAGTTCTGAAAGTAAAAGTAAATCTTTAGTGAGAAATAATGATAAAATTTAAACTTACATTAAGATCAGCAGCTTGCATGATAGGATCGGACATCGCTTGACGGGGGTTGAGGCTTGTTGTGGCATTGACATGGAAGGGTAGGGATTCTCTTGATTGGTGGTCATGATAGGGCCAGAATATTTGATGACTGTTCCTCTTGAAGGGCCGGCGACTTCACCGTCTAGTATGCGGAGCAGAGATGGGTTAGCATATCTAAGTAAATCTTAAGTGAGAAATAATAATAAAATTTAAACTTACATTAAGATCAGCAGCTTGCATGATAGGTTTGGACATCGCTTGACGGGGGGTTGAGGCTTGTTGTGGCATTGACATGGAAGGGTAGGAATTCTCTTGATTGGTAGTCATGATAGGGCCAGAATATTTGATGACTGTTCCTCTTGAAGGGCCGGCGACTTCACCGTCTTGTATGCGGAGCATAGATGGGTTAGCATATCTCCTCTGAAAGTAAAAGTTTATTAAATTATTAAGAAGGCTATTATTTCTTAGAAGTATGCATTTACACAACAATTTCCATGTTTTTGATTTTATATTAATGAAGAATTTAAACATAGCTCCAATTAGCTATTTTTCACAATCAAACTATGATATTATATTTCGCTGAACCAGAGAATTAGGTTTAGAATTTTCTTAAAAGCCTAAACAAAAACTGAAATTGTAAAACAGCAAAATTTCGGTAACATGAGTTAATTGATTAGGTTTAGAATTTTATCAAAAGCCTAAATGGAAAATTAAAATTATGCAAAACAAAAAAAATGTCACTAGCGTCATTAAATTAGTTACCATTAACTCAGGAGCTATTCAAACGGGATCACTTGCGTGAATAGTAGACACTTTGTCCCCATTCCAGATCCGCCCTTCAACCTCTCTCCAAATTCAGGGGTCTTATCCCGCCACCAGACACCAATTGTGGCAACTTCTACTGCAGCAAGCAATAATTAGAACCCAAGCTCTAAAATTGGCCTCAATCAGAAACCCTTATCGCTGTCTAAATTCACCAAGTGTAAAAATTTTCAAACAGAGGTCTTTATTCTACAAAGTTCAGGGAAGGTCTGACAATTTCATACGAGCAAAAATTCATTCAATACGAAACTAGCCTATATTTAATCAAAGATGAACAGAAATAATAGCGAATAATTGTTCAAACGTAAACTTATGTCCAATGACATACTAGTTAAAGTGTCAAAAAACTTTTTCCCACAAGAGGACACTTTTCAACTAAAAGTAAAGAGCTACCAGACTAAATCAAAGATATGATGAAATAATAACGAATAATTGTTCAAACTTAAATTTTCTGTAAAGTTATGTTTAGCGATAAACTTATTAGAGTGACAAAAACTCTTTCCCCAAGAGGACACTTTTCAACTAAAAGTAAAGAGCTACCAGACTAAATCAAAGATGAGTAGAAATAATAAGGAATAATTGTTCAAACTTAAATTTTCTGTAAAGTTATGTATAGAGATAAACTCGTTAGAGGGACAAAATTTTTTCCCACAAGAGGACACTTTTCAACTAAAAGTAAAGAGCTACTAGACTAAATCAAAGATGAGTAGAAATAATAACGAATAATTGCTAAAACTTAAATTTTCTGTAAAGTTATGTATAGAGATAAACTCGTTAGTGACAAAAAACTTTTTCCCACAAGAGGACACTTTTCAACTAAAAGTAAAGAGCTACTAGACTAAATCAAAGATAGGATGAAATAATAACGAATAATTGTTCAAACTTAAATTTTCTGTAAAGTTATGTTTAGCGATAAACTTATTAGAGTGACAAAAACTCTTTCCCACAAGAGGACACTTTTCAACTAAAAGTAGAGAGCTACCAGACTAAATCAAAGATGAGTAGAAATAATAACGAATAATTGTTCAAACTTAAATTTTCTGTAAAGTTATGTATAGAGATAAACTCGTTAGAGTGACAAAAACTCTTTCCCACAAGAGGACACTTTTCAACTAAAAGTAAAGAGCTACTAGACTAAATCAAAGATGATTAGAAATAATAACGAATAATTGTTAAAACTTAATTTTTCTGTAAAGTTATGTATAGAGATAAACTCGTTAGAGTGACAAAAAACTTTTTCCCACAAGAGGACACTTTTCAACTAAAAGTAAGGAGCTACTAGACTAAATCAAAGATGAGTAGAAATAATAACGAATAATTGTTCAAACTTAAATTTTCTGTAAAGTTATGTATAGAGATAAACTCGTTAGAGTGACAAAATCTTTTTCCCACAAGAGGACACTTTTCAACTAAAAGTAAAGAGCTACCAGACTAAATCAAAGATATGATGAAATAATAACGAATAATTGTTCAAACTTAGATTTTCTTTAAGGTTATGTTTAGCGATAAACCTATTAGAGTGACAAAAACTCTATCCCACAAGAGGACACTTTTCAACTAAAAGTAAAGAGCTACTAGACCGAATCAAAGATGTGCTGAAATAATAACGAATAATTGTTCAAAATTAAATTTTCTGTAAAGTTATGTATAGAGATAAGCTTGTTAGAGTGACAAAAACTTTTTCACAAGAGAACATTTTCAACTAAAAGTAGAGCGAGGGTTGAGGCTAGGACAGCCCCATTCATATACAAAATAATTTTTTTCAGCTTAAGTTTTAGTGTTTGCTTCTTACTTCCAACTAAAAACTTTTTTTTTTAATTTGATGTTTTACCTTTTTCAAATCATGCCATAAATATCTGTTTGAATAGACCCTCTCTTATCAGTTTAATTCGATTTGACCCAATCATTTCATTGTAGTTTGTATATTTTCTTTAGAAAACACATCGAATAGACACATCAAGAGCTAAATTTGTGAGTTTTTTTTTTCACTGACAATTCCTTTTTTTTGCCAAGCCTTAACCTCGCTAATTGAAAGATATGAATTATAATCAAGGAACATAGTTCATCATATTTTACATATTTTTGGATGGAAAACGCACTGAAAAGACATATTATTTGAACTCACATCAAACGTTGGCGGGCTCGCATTTGAAGAACCTTCCATTATTTTCTATCTTGTCCTATATTTCAGCATATACTGACTTTTAAACATTTCAAAGCCCCAAAATATACTAACCTAACGGTTATTTATTTACGAAATCGTACAAACTGTTTGTTTTAGAACAATAATTACCTTTCTATATATCACTTAACACCCACTGGAAATGCCACTTTTCACTCACGGAGAATGGATTCAAAACAATACTTCTTACATCACATAGTCTAAGCGTGTCAAACGAGACATCTACAATACAGATTAATGAAGTGTTACGTTCAATTTTGTTTTGGACATAGGAAAGCATTAATGGGAGTAAGAATTTCTGTAAAACTATATAAGATTTACCAGCTTTGTGATTTCACACTTCTTGTGCATTCAGAAAGAAAAAATAAGAAAAATTGATAAAAGATATTTTGAAATATGCCCCAAAATCAGAGCTATTACAACTTAAATGACGCGAGGGGAGGGGGACTCAGGTTTAAGAATATCCAGGATATATCATTTTATATTATCTAAGTACTCACAGAAGGAATCGTCACATAAACTTGGAAAATGAGTCATGTGACTGTGAATTAAAGTGGCTAGCACCCAATTCACAGGAGGAGGCGTGAAAACTATGGTTTTTAACTTTGATATGCAAGACTAGAAAGAAAAGTTCTTAGGTGTGGGGCTGCCCCCCGCCTCAACCCTCGCTCTTGAAATCCCCCCAACTCAACTTTTCCAGAGGATTTCAAAATCCCCCTCCCTCCAAACTCAAAAATTTCTAGGAACGTATTTTCATCATGTTTAAATATTTACCTACGTACGCATCACTTAGGTTAGATTAGATTAGGCGAGAGACAGGCAAAAAGTTAGGTGTATGGTTAGGTTAGGTTAGATTATGTTAGGTTAGGTTAATTTAGGTTAGACTAGGTTAGCCTACGTACGCGTGTTAGATTATGTTAGGTTAGGTTAATTTAGGTTAGACTAGGGTAGCCGACGTACGCGCGCGTACGTAGGCTTCCCTAGGCTAACCTAAATTAACCTAACCTAATATAATCTAACACGCGTACGTAGGCTAACCTAGTCTAACCTAAATTAACCTAACCTAACATAATCTAACCTAACCTAACCATACACCTAACTTTTTGCCTGTCTCTCGCCTAATCTAATCTAACCTAAGTGATGCGTACGTAGGTAAATATTTAAATATGCTGAAAATACGTTCCTAGAAATTATTGAGTTTGGAGGGGGGGGGGATTTTGAAATCCTCTGGAAAAGTTGAGTTGGGGGGGGGAATTCAAGAGCGAGGGTTGAGGCGGGGGCAGCCCCACACCTAAGAACTTTTCTTTCTAGTCTTGCATATCAAAGTTAAAAACCATAGTTTTCACGCCCCCTCCTGTGAACTGAGTGCTAGCCACTTTAATTCCCAATCAAATGAGTCATTTTCAAAGTTTCTGTGATGACTGCTTCTGTGAGTACTTAGATAATATAAAATAATATATCCAGGATATTCTTAAACCTGATTCCCCCTCCCCTCGCGTTTCTTCTTTTTTCTTTCTGATTACACAAGAAGTGTGAAATCACAGAGTTGATCAATCTTTGATAGTTTTACAGAAATTCTCACCCCCATCGATGCTTTCCTATGTCCAAAACAAAATCGAACGAAACAATTAATCAATCTGCATTGAAGATTTCTCGTTTGACACAATTAGACTATGTGATGTAAGAAGTATTGTTTTGAATCCATTCTCCGTGAGTGATAAGTGGCAATTCTAGTGAGTGTTAAGTGATATATAGAAAAGCAATTATTGTTCTAAAATCAACAGTTTGCACGATTTCGTAAATAAATAACCGTTAAGTTAGTATATTTTAGGGCTTTGAAAGGTTTAAAAGTCAGTATAGGCTGAAATATAGGACAAGATAGAAAATAATGGAAGGTTCTTCAAATGCAAGCCCGCCAACGTTTGATGTGAGTTCAAATAATATGTCTTTTCAGTTTGTTTTCCATCCAAAAATATGTAAAATATGATGAACTATGTTCCTTGATTATATTTAATATCTTTCAATTAGGGGGGTTAAGGCTTGGCAAAAAAAAGGAATTGTCAGTGAAAAAAAAACTCAGAAATTTAGCTCTTGATGTGTCTTTTCGATGTGTTTTCTAAAGAAAATATACAAACTACAATGAAAATATTGGGTCAAATCGAATTAAACTGATAAGAGAGGGTCTATTCAAACATATTTATGGCATGATTTGAAAAAGGTAAAACATCAAATTAAAAAAAAAGTTTTCAGTTGGAAGTAAGAAGCAACACTAAAACTTAAGCCGACAAAAATTATTCTGTATATGAATGGGGCTGTCCCCGCCTCAACCCTCGCTCTACTTTTAGTTGAAAATGTTCTCTTGTGAAAAAGTTTTTGTCACTCTAACAAGCTTATCTCTATACATAACTTTACAGAAAATTTAAATTTGAACAATTATTCGTTATTATTTCAGCACATCTTTGATTCGGTCTAGTAGCTCTTTACTTTTAGTTGAAAAGTGTCCTCTTGTGGGAAAGAGTTTTTGTCTCTCTAATAAGTTTATCGCTAAACATAACTTTACAGAAAATTTAAGTTTGAACAATTATTCGTTATTATTTGATCATATCTTTGATTTAGTCTGGTAGCTCTTTACTTTTAGTTGAAAAGTGTCCTCTTGTGGGAAAAAGTTTTTTGTCACTCTAACGAGTTTATCTCTATACATGACTTTACAGAAAATATAAGTTTGAACAATTATTCGTTATTATTTCTACTCATTTTTAATTTAGTCTAGTAGCTCTTTACTTTTAGTTGAAGAGTGTCCTCTAGTGGGAAATAGTTTTTGTCACTCTAACTAGTTTATCTCTATACATAACTTTAAAGTAAATTTAAGTTTGAACAATTATTCGTTATTATTTCTCCTCATCTTTGATTTAGTCTGGTAGCTCTTTACTTTTAGTTGAAAAGTGTCCTCTTGTGGGAAAGAGTTTTTGTCACTCTAATAAGTTTATCGCTAAACATAACTTTACAGAAAATTTAAGTATTAACAATTATTCGATATTATTTCATCATATCTTTGATTTAGTCTTGTAGCTCTTTACTTTTATTTGAAAAGTGTCCTCTTGTGGGGAAAAAGTTTTTTGTCACTCTAACGAGTTAATCTCTATACATGACTTTACAGAAAATTTAAGTTTGAAAAATTATTTGTTATTATTTCTACTCATCTTTGATTTAGTCTAGTAGCTCTTTACTTTTAGTTGAAAAGTGTCCTCTTGTGGGAAAGAGTTTTTTGTAACTATAACGAGTTTATCTCTATACATAACTTTAAAGAAAATTTAAGTTTGAACAATTATTCGTTATTATTTCTACTCATCTTTGATTTAGTCTAGTAGCTCTTTACTTTTAGTTGAAAAGTGTCCTCTAGTGGGAAAGAGTTTTTGTCACTCTAACAAGTTTTTATATATACATAACTTTACAGAAAATTTAAGTTTGAGTAATTATTCGTTATTATTTCTACTAATCTTTGATTTAGTCTGGTAGCTCTTTACTTTTAGTTGAAAAGTGTCCTCTTGTGGGAAAGAGTTTTTGTCACTCTAATCAGTTTATCGCTAAACATAACTTTACAGAAAATTTAAGTTTGATCAATTATTCGTTATTATTTCATCATATCTTTGATTTAGTCTTGTAGCTCTTTACTTTTAGTTGAAAAGTGTCCTCTTGTGGGAAAAAATTTTTGTCAATCAAACGAGTTTATATACAAATAACCTTACAGAAAATTTGAGTTTGAACAATTATTCGTTATTATTTCTACTCATCTTTGATTTAGTCTAGTAGCTCTTTACTTTTAGTTGAAAAGTGTCCTCTTGTGGGAAAGAGTTTTTGTCCCTCTAACGAGTTTATCTCTATACATAACTTTATAGAAAATTTAAGTTTGAACAATTATTCGTTATTATTTCTACTCATCTTTGATTTAGTCTGGTAGCTCTTTACTTTTAGTTGAAAAGTGTCCTCTTGTGGGAAAGAGTTTTTGTCACTATAATAAGTTTATCGCTAAACATAACTTTACAGAAAATTCAAGTTTGAACAATTATTCGTTTTTATTTCATGATATCTTTGATTTAGTCTGGTAGCTCTTTACTTTTAGTTGAAAAGTGTCCTCTTGTGGGAAAGTTTTTTGACACTTTAACTAGTATGTCATTGGACATAAGTTTACGTTTGAACAATTATTCGTTATTATTTCTGTTCATCTTTGATTAAATATAGGCCAGTTTCGTATTGAATGAATTTTTGCTCGTATGAAATTGTCAGACCTTCCCTGAACTTTGTGGAATAAAGACCTCTGTTTGAAAATCTTTACACTTGGTGAATTTAGACAGCGATAAGGGTTTCTGATTGAGACCAATTTTAGAGCTTGGGTTCTAATTATTGCTTGCTGCAGTAGAAGTTGCCACAATTGGTGTCTGGTGGCAGGATAAGACCCCTGAATTTGGAGAGAAGTTGAATGGCGGATCTGGAATGGGGACAAAGTGTGTACTATTCACGCAAGTGATCCCGTTTGAATAGCTCCTGAGTTAATGGTAACTAATTTAATGACACTAGTGACATTTTTTTTTTTGCATAATTTTAATTTCCCATTTAGGCTTTTGATAAAATTCTAAACCTAATCAATTAACTCATGTTACCGAAATTTTGCTGTTTTACAATTTCAGTTTTTGTTTAGGCTTTTAAGAAAAGTCTAAACCTAATTCTCTGGTTCAGCGAAATGTAATATCATAGTTTGATTGTGAAAAATAGCTAATTGGAGCTATGTTTAAATTCTTCATTAATATAAAATCAAAAACATGGAAATTGTTGTGTAAATGCATATTTCAAAGAAATAATAGCCTTCTTAATAATTTAATAAACTTTTACTTTCAGAGGAGATATGCTAACCCATCTATGCTCCGCATACAAGACAATGAAGTCGCCGGCCCTTCAAGAGGACCAGTCATCAAATATTCTGGCCCTATCATGACCACCAATCAAGAGAATCCATACCCATCCCTGTAACTGTCAAAACAAGCCTCAACCCCCCATCAAGCGATGTCCAAACCTCTCATGCAAGCTGCTGATCTCAATGTAAGTTTAAATTTTATTATTATTTCTCACTAAAGATTTACTTAGATATGCTAACCCATCTATGCTCCGCATACAAGACGGTGAAGTCGCCGGCCCTTCAAGAGGAACAGTCATCAAATATTCTGGCCCTATCATGACTACCAATCAAGAAAATCCCTACCCTTCCATGTCAATGCCACAATAAGCCTCAACCCCCCGTCAAGCGATGTCCGAACCTATCATGCAAGCTGCTGATCTTAATGTAAGTTTAAATTTTATTATTATTTCTCACTAAAGATTTACTTTTACTTTCAGAACTCCGTAATGAAGCCCGAAGTCAAGTATGATTTGGTATATTAATTTGAAACTTTCAGGAATTGTTAAGGAGACGAAACATGAAAAAGGGAATTTTATTAATATATAGTGGCTTTTACAATAAAATCATATGACCATACATTTCTCTGGTTCAATAAAATGTAATCTTGTAGTTTGATTGTGAAAAATAGTTAATTGAAGCTAAGTTTAAATTCTACGTTAATATAAAATCAAAAACATGGAAATTGTTGTGTAAATGCATATTTCAAAGAAATAATAGCCTTCTTAATAATTTAATAAACTTCCACTTTCAGAACTCCGTATAAGTTGTTAGTACTAGTATTGTGTTCCTTGGTAAAATTCAGTAGAGAACTTGAACTTTTCTTCACTTCGTTGAGATAATTTAAATTGAACTAGAACTTTTTATCTTCCAGGAAAATATTTACAAGTATGGCATTACTTTTTCTATCTTCCACCGAAAAATTTAGAATTGAACTTTAAATTTCTTTATGTCTTTGTGAAATAAAGAACTGTAGTGGAAGATTTTTGCTTTCTCTGGAGAAATTAGAATTGAATTGTGTTCTTTGGTAAAATTCAGAAGAAATCATGAACTTTTCTATCTTCTATGAAAAATTGAGCCTGCTAGTAGTATCTTTATCTCTAAAAATTCTTTTTCTTACATCTTTGACCTTTTTAATAGATATTCTGAACGTTTGACGTTCTAGCATACCCTAAAAATAATGAACACTTAACAAAATATTGCATAAGATATTTTTAATGAAATAATGCCATGTAGAATATTAATATAAAAATACGTTAAATACAGTATTATACATTATTAGTACACTTGCACTTCACTTTCTGTCAATTCATCTTTATATTCATTGATGATATTTTCTGCTAATGTCCTTTTTATTCTGCCTACGATTTTACTGTCTATTGTAACATTATTTTTACATAGATAGCAGTTTTGACACATTGACAAGATATGATTTATGCTGTTGGTGCAGGATTATACTTGTCTTCTTCTTGTTCTCTTTAAAATTCTAATACCGGAAAGATGATGATAGGATTTATCAACAGGTAATGTGTTACCAGAAGCCGTAGCAAGGAGTTGTCCCCGATCATCGACAGTTATTTTTAAGTTTGCATTCTCTTTGAGCACTAATTTCTCTGGTAATGTTACTCTTGCATATCCACCGTTTACACGATTGAAATTCTTGGGTACTCCAAAGAAATCTAACTTCTCGCTGTCATGACAACGCATGCATAGATTTCCAATAGTGTTACCACTTGCACTCGTTTCATAGTTCAGGTATTTCTCCTTGTCTGCATTCAATACGACGATGATTTTTTCATGTGTACATACTTTCGTCGAATAATTCATCTTCACTTTTTTATAGATATGAGTTGTGTGTTTATCCTTCCACTGCGTAAAAAATACTGATTTAATGCATGCAATAAACTAGGTAGTGTCGATAACCTGCCATAGAGTACCAGTGATAAAGCCACGTCGTGTCTATGAACAAACACAGAGAACGATTGGTAGAGCCGTAAGCATATTTCATGTAATTTTAAGATACGTAAGAAAGTTTAAAGAAAATACCATGTTAAAAAATTAAATTATTTTAAAAGGTGGAGGGAAGGGGTACCGGTGGTCCTTTGGGAGCCCGGGGGACCTTCGGAGACCGGGGGAGGGCCTTTGGGGGCCCGGTGAGAGCCTTTGGGGGTCTGGGGGGCCCTTGAGGCCCGAATGGTCCTTTGGGAGCCCGGTGGACCTTTGGGGACCGGGGGAGGGCCTTTGGGGGTCCGGGGGCCCATCCATCCATTCATCCATCCATCCATCCATCCATCCATCCATCCATCCATCCATCCATCCATCCATACATTCATTCATCCATTCATCCATCCATCCATTCATCAATCCATCCATCCATACATCCATCTATACATTCATCCATCCAACCATTCATCCATCCATCCATCCATACTTCCATCCATCCATCCATGCATCCATCCATTCATCCATCCATCCATCCATCCATCCATCCATCCATCCATCCATCCATCCATACATCCATCCTTACATCCATACATACATACATACATCCATCAAGCCATACATCCATACATGCATACATCCATCCATCCATCCATCCATCCATGCATCCATACATCCATCCATTCATCCATCCATCCATTCATCCATCCATCAATCCATCCATCCATCCATCCATCCATCCATCCATCCATCCATAAATGTGAGAAAATTCCTTTTTTTTCATTCTCACTGACAACAAACAGACATAAATGTGAGAAAGTTCCTGTTTTTTCATTCTCACTGACAAAAACCATAAAAACAGAAATAAATGTGAGAAAATTCCTGTTTTTTCATTCTCACTGACAAAAACCATAAAAACAGACATAAATGTGAGAAAGTTCCTGTTTTTTCATTCTCACTGACAAAAACCATAAAAACAACCATAAAAGTGAGAAAATTCCTGTTTTTCAAGTGAGAAAAATACTGTTTTTTCATTCTCACTGACAAAAACCATAAAACATCCATAGCCATCCATGAAAAACATCAAATAAATTGACCAACACCCATAACCATCCAAGAAAACATCCATAAATGTGACAAAATTCCTGTTTTTCAAATTCTCACTGACAAAAACCATAAACCACGTGGTTCTATGCCCATATATGGTGTTAAAAAAAGTTGTAGGTGGCAGCAGGGGTGCGTGATCGGACCTCCTGAGGCATCTCTACTTACATAATTTCCCGTTTAATTTAGGAAAAAATTACAAAACAAACGGAGTTTTTCATTCAAAATGACTTCTGAACAAAAACCTACTCGCAGTAGAACGCCGTTCCAGTAGAGGCAGACCGCTGCAACCTATTAAAGAGCGAACAACAGCCCATAGTAACCAAAAGTTAAAAACGCGTTTTTAAAAAAACTGCGTAGAAAAAAAAATTGCCATCTGACACTGATTCAGAAATGGTAACTATTATGTCGGTTTGTCTTAAAAGTAAAAGTTTATTGCGAAAAGAAAATCTATGATGATTTTGAAAAAAGGCCTGAAACCTCTCAAAAATGGCTTCAAATCAAAATGAAAAGTATACCATTCGAATCAGCATGATCGAAAACCTTTCACAAGGAAATTACAGTCCCCCTCCTTGAACAACGAGGAAAATCACTTTTTTGCATCGGAAGCACTGATCTGTCTCCCGTTTTTTTTCTGTTTTTTTCTTCTTTTTTTTCAGGCCTAGCGGGTTACCAGAACATCATAGAGAGATGCTTAATGGCTCATTCAAAGGCTATTTGCCAAAGGGGTTTATGACCCATTTGAAATCTATTGCTCATATATAGTTTTTTTTTCAATTTTACCATTCGTAAGTGCGATATAGCACTGAAAACAACACTTTTGATGCCACTTCTTAAGTGAAAAAACTCTGAAGTACAAAACAGGTACTATTGTAATAGTTATGTTCCAAAATCCTTAACTAGAGGTTTACAAGAGCCCCTACCCTAGAGTCCCCCTCCCGGCCCCCTTAGTAAGTTTCCTAAATCGTCTGCTAACCAGTAAGCAACTGAAACATTAGCAGGCTACCACACCATCTTAGATAAATGTTTAATGGCTCAATTAAAAGCTATTGCTTATATTTACTAGGTTTTTACAAATTTCTACCATCTATTGGATTTCACAGATTCCAATGTTAACTAGTTTCTGGGGAGAATTTGCAATGAATTCCTTGTCATGGTTGAAGCATTAGCCGCAACCTAGTAAAGAGCGAACCCCAGCCCATAGTAACTAAAAGTTAAAAAACGATAAAACGGTCTTTTGTCTTCTTCTTTTTTTCCAGGCCTAGCGGGTTACTAGAACATCATAGCGAGATGCTTAAGAGCTAATTCAAAAGCTATTTCTCATGTCTACGTGATTTATATAAATTCCGTCATCTGCAAGTGCCATATGGCACGAAAAATGGTACTTTTTATGCCATTTCTCAACCGGTGGGGCTAGCAGGCTACAAGAACATCTTGAATAGATTTTTGATAGCTCATATAAAAAAAGTTGCTCATATCTACGTTCTTCCTATAAATTCCACCATCTGCAAGTTTCAAATGGCAGATTTGATCACTTTTGCTCATATGTAGGTGCTTTTTATCAATTCTACCATTCGTAAGTGAGATATAGTACTGAAAACAACAATTTTGGTGACACTTCTTAAGTGGAAAATCTTGGAAGTATAAAACAGTATCATTGTAATAATCATGATCCAAAACCCTTAACTGGAGGTTTGCATGAACACCTCCCACATGTTTCTCCTGCAGGCCCCCTTAATAAGCTACGCAACTAAAGTCCTACAAATACCAATACATTAAATTACATTATTAGAGGCGTGGTTCTGTTAGTACAGCGCTAGTTTTCTATAACCCTAAAAGCATGCCTGAGTTGTCAAACACCTTTGGTCCTTAGTTTTATAGATTATAAGGTTTTATCCTTGTATAGTATACCAGACAAATACATTAAAGTGATTAGTGCTATGTACGAGAAAAACACTGCTGCGGTTAAGGTAGGAAATGAGGTTAGCAGCTGGTTTTGTATTAAATCAGGAGTTAAGCAGGGTTGTGTTCTATCCCCCTTTATATGGATTATTTTGATGGATTTTGTATTAAAGAGCACAGGAATGGCAATGGGAGACCACGGAATCAAATGGGGAGGAAAAAGTCTCCTGGACTTTGATTACACTGATGATTTAAGCATCCTAGAGGAAACTGTGAGCAAAATGAATGAACTTTTAGAAATCTTGCGATTTCAGGGTGCTAAAATAGGTTTGAAAATTAATGTTAAGAAAACTAAGTCACTAAGGCTAGGAATAAGTAAAGATGAAAAGGTGACGTTGGGAAATGAAAAGATTGATCAGGTGCGCAGCTTCACTTAACTTGGTAGTATTATTAGTAAAGATGTGAAGATGGGAGCAGTGAAGATGTTAAAAGTAGAATAGCCAAGGCTCAGGGTGTTTTTCACAGTTAAAAAAAAGTTTGGAAAAATAAGAAGATAAGTCTGCAAACCAAAATTAGAATATAAGAAGCTTCAGTGATGACAGTGGTCAAATATGGCTCTGAAGCATGGGCACTCTGAAAATCGGATAAATATTTGCTAGATGTTTTCCAGAGAAATTGCTTAAGGATTGTTCTGGGTACCCGGCTGACTGACCATATTTCAAACAATAGTCTGTGCGAAAAATGTGGTTCAATACCGCTCTCTAGGGCTATAAAGAAAGAAAGGTTGAGATGGCTAGGGCACGTTGTACGGTTGAAGGATGACAGATTGCCGAAGATTGTTCTTTTCAGCCAACCGTCTAGGGCTAAACGGAAATTAGGTCGTCCTCGTCTGGTGTGGGAGGACGTCATAAACAAAGATTTAAAGAAAATTGGAACTTCGTGGGCGGATGTAAAGAAGGAGGCTTTTAATATATTGAAATGGCGGAGGAACGTGCATAGTTGTGTTGGCTTCAGGCGGTTTGGTGCTGTGGTGATTTGTTAGTAGCAGTAGTAGTAGTATAGGGAAACCTAACTAGTTGGTTCATTTGTACTAGTTTTATTGATATATGTTAGATAGGCTGTGAAGTAATAATTTTTGTCCGTTTTAAGTTTCAATTTCGCTCTTTACTTCCCTCAGAAAAACCTCAGAAAAACTCAATTAGAAAAATACCTAGCATCTAATCGGAGGCTTTCGTTATGCTTAGCGCAGCAAATCATAAAAAAAGAGAAAAAGAAACAACTAATCAATGAATATCATAAACTAACTGATGGCACCACAAATTTTCCAATAATAATAGTAATAAAAACTAAATTTTTCATAATGTTGGCATTAACTAATGGAAATGTCAGATAATTCTTTTTTAAAATATAAATTGTGTTATGCAAACCACAAATTAAACCTGAAAAAAAAAAGATTTCACAGTCACCAAAGGCCAAATCATCCGATCAACAATAATAACAATCAAAACGTAGAGAACGAAGTTCATTGAAAAAAAGTAGTAGTGAAATGCATGTAAGATTTGATCACTGAATATAATAAATTGATATTTGAAATTATAATGCGGACAACCCTGAACTCCTCTCTTGTTAAACAATGCTATATAACTGCAAACTAGAAGTCTGTATATTGAAGAACTTCCAATGTAGAGGTTATATTACTAGGCCTCGATTTACCAATAGGCCCACTAAGCCCGGGTCTAGGGGCGCACAATGCCAGGGGGCGCAATAAGTTATCACTGAGTGATTTTTTTCTTAACAAAAATTGGACCGATGTGATTTATCGTCAAAGTGCCAGGTGCACTGCGCCGCTGCACTGCCTATCCATAGAAAAGTGATTTTAAAACAACACGGGAATTCCGTGACCACTTATAAACTTTCAGATGTCTCCCAAGAATGGCAGTTGAGAGTTCGGTATTACCTCTCTCTTTCAATACTTTTGGCTCATCAGTTGCTTTCTGTTCAGTGCTTCCACTATTCCCGAATTTTTGGGGATTTCCCCGAGAATCTGGAAAAAACGGAGCGGCAAAAACGCGTCGGCCTAGAAGCGTCAAAGGTTTAAATCCGGTCCTGTCTGTTACACTGAATAAAAATGGAGGAAATACAAGCAATTTTTAGGTAAATTTTCCGATTAACTCACTAATGAGCTAGCCATGAAATTGACATATTTTTAGAATCAGAATTTGATCCTGAATCCAAATATGATATTTATTTCCGTCAGAAATAAGCATACCCCCCCCCAATGTGCAAATATATACCGTGTATTGCATATATGCGATGAATTTTCCATTATTTTGACGAACTGTTTGAAGATAAAAGATGAAGCAAAGGCCATTTCCAAAGAAAATGAATGTTATGATTAAGGATGAAATTCTGATTCTAAACATGTATATTTCTTAGCTATCTCATTGGTAAGTTAATCGGAAAATTGGCCGATATTTAATTAAAGTGCCTTTGGCCGTTTCTATGTCAAATAATTTTTCAAGAGAAAAAAATAAATCCTTATAAATAATTGAAACCCGAACATAACGAACATAGAAAATCACAATAAATAATTAAGACAAACTCAGAATGTGCAGAAACTGCCAACAAGAGGAGTAAGGATAATGCCAACAAGAGGAGTAAGGAGAAAGCATTTTGCACTTTTTTTGAAGGTTTACTACATTTTGAAGGTTTTCTCTTTTATTTAACAGTTCAAGACAACAAACTGTAAAGGAGTGACTCGGCTCAATAGTAACAGAAACTCTAAAAAACAAAATTTTGATAACAACAGATGCATCAAAAGAATTGAACTGTTATGTTGATTCCAAATATAGAAAGTTCATTAACTTTAATATTACTCATCAAAAGTTACGACCCTAATTTTTCTTTTCCCCAGGGGTAATCGTATTGACCTAGTGGTCCTAAAATATCGTAGGAGGGCTCATTGGAACGGAAATTAAAAGTTCTAGTGCCCTTTTTATGTGACCAAAAAAATGGAGGGCAGCTAGGCCCCCTCCCACGCTCATTTTTTCTCAAAGTCACCCAATTAAAATTTTGAGATAGCCATTTTGTTCAGCATAGTCGAAAATCTAATAAATATGTCTTTTAGGATGACTTAATCCCCCACAGTTCCCAGGGGAAGGGCTGCAAGTTATGAACTTTGCCCATTGCTTACTTATTGTATTGGTTATTGGGAAGTATACAGACATTTTCAGGAAGGACTTTTTTCTGGTGGGGGGGGGGGGCTCGAGGAGGGGGTTATTCGGAAGAATCTTTCCGTGGAGGATGTTTCTTTGGGGTAAGGGACATTTCTATGATGGGGGCTCCGGATTTCCAAGAATTATTTAAAAAACGACCAGAAATTAAATTTTAAAAAAACAAGTTTTTTCAACTAAAGTAAGAAGCAACATTAGAACTTAAAACGAACAGAAATTATTCCGTATATGAGGGGGTTCTCCCCCAAGTCAATACCTCGCTCTTTGCGCTACAGTTTTTTTTTTCGTGCTTTCAAAAGAGCTATCTATTCTAATTAAACGGCCGTTGTGATTCAGGGGTTTGTGAATTAAAATTTTTCTTTTTAACTTTTAACGTAAAGAGTGTGGTATTGACAAAGGGGAGAACCCCCTCATATACGTAATAACATATAAGTAATAAAAAAAACAATTAAAAAAACAAGCGATACGGCTCAATAGTAATCGAAACTTTTAAAAACGGAATTTTGATGTCAATAAATGTATCAAAAGAATGGGGTTATAATGCTCATTCTAAATATATAAATTTTATTAAGTTTAGTATTACTCATCAAAGGCTACGAGCCTGAGAAAATTTACCTGATTTTTGAAAGAGAGGGAAAACATCCTCTACAAGTGAAAGAATTTTAATGAAAATCACACCGTCAGATTCAGCGTATCAGAAAACCCTGTTACATAGGTTTCAAGCTCATATCTGCAAAAACCTGCAACTTTTGTATTTTTTGCCAGAAGAAAAATATACGAATATTGAAGTTCGTTACGTAAGTTAATTTGTAAATTACGTCAGAACCAAATTTAGAGACAGCCATTTAGCAAAAGAAAAGTAAAATTTTTATGCAAATTTTGTGTACTTATTCAATGACGGTGAGCCAAAATGAAAGCTGCATTAACTAAAAAACTATCAGAAATTAAATAAAAAAAATGAGTTTTTTAAACTGAAAGTAAGGAGCGACATTAAAACTTAAAACGAACAGAAATTATTCCGTATATGAAAGGGGCTGTCCCCTCCTCAACGCCTCACTCTTTACGCTAAAGTTTGACTCTGTCTCACAACTTTATTTTTTAAAACAATAAAAAACCTTTAGCGTAAAGAGCGAGGCGTTGAGGAGGGGGCAGCCCCTTTCATATACGGAATTATTTCTGTTCGTTTTAAGTTTTAATGTCGCTCCTTACTTTCAGTTTAAAAAACTTGTTTTTTTTATTTAATGTAAGTAAGAAGTGACACGGCCCATAGTAACCGAAACTAAAAAAAGGAATTTATTTTTGAGAAATTTATGGAAATTTTTCGGGTTAATTTTCTGCGGAAGATTTTCCACGGAGAGAATTGTTTTTGGGAAAATTCTACAAGGGGGGAGGTGGATTTCCTGGGACGATTTAAAAAACGGTCGGACGTTAAATAAAAAAACACATTTTTTTCATCTGAAAGTAAGGAACCACATTAAAATTTAAAATGAACAGAAATTATTCCGCATATGAGGGGAACACTTTCTTATTCCTAGCTCTTTACGCTAAAATTAGACTTTTGGTCCCAGTTCTTTAAGAACGCCTTCTGAAACACAGGACTCATTGAATTTGAATAAGAGTATTTTTTTTAAGAACTTTAAGACTTTAGCGTAAAGAGCAAGGGAATAGGAAGGGGCAGTCCCCCTAACATATGGAAAAATTTCTGTTCGTTTTAAGTTTTAATATTTCCCTTGCTTTCAGTTGAAAAAAACTTGTTTTTTTATTTAATTAAACACGGTCGTAATGTAATCTTCAAGATATTTACCAAATAAAGTTTGGTATTAATTTCAATCTATCTCAAAATTTACATTATTTTAACTATCTCAAAAGTTAAAGTAATAACCCAATACTAAATATACTCTTTTAGTCAGCTCTACCGTGGTCTGTTAGTTTTCCCTTGGGTTAGAAGTAATTTAGGATATTGAAGAAAGTGTATTTTGAAAAAAAAGAAAAGATTAACGGTCAAAAGTTAAAATTAATTGATGGTTTGGCGAAGATTTGGTATAAAAACAAAAACCGTTCATAAAATATGAGAGTGAAATTATATGCAAGAAGTGGGGTTGAGTATTTTCGCCTCAAGTAACAATCAAATAAACAAAAAGTAAATTACGTAGCTGATGAAACATCATATATTTTTGGCAAATAACTATATTAGGTTGAAATTGAAAAAAAAAATATAGGGCTTGAAAGATCTAAATTTTCTAGTGCTCTTTTCTTGGGAGGGGAGGGGGGCTATGTAATTCACAATAAACTAAAAACACCGATTTTTTTCTTGACGAAGATAATTTGAAAGCCAGAATAACAAAACTTATTACTTTGTTTTGTTTTTCATTTATTACGGGCCTAAAGAAGAAAATAAAAGATTGAAAAAAAGGTGAGGATGAACAGTATTTTTTTATAAGAAAAACGAGAGCTCAGATTTTTTCTGTTATTAGGAAAAAAGATTACTAAAAAAATTATTAAAACCTTTTAAAAACTTTATTAAAAAAAAAACGCAGGCTCTAACATACTGACTTCAGATGTTTCAAAAATATTTTTTTCTTTACAAGAACTAGTTTTGGGCATCAGCTTTCTATCAAATTTTATATGCCTCTTCCCTCACAAAAATAATTGAAGTTTGGATTCTATAGGTTCAGTAAACAATTTTTTTTTTGTCCTGGCTTCAAAATTAAAGATTTCGCTTATCTTTTGTTTTTTTGAGAGGTATTATTTTATTTTCGTTAGTGTAAAATATACCTAATTATCTGCTGATTCGAATAAGTAACTATTTTAACATCGGAATTAACAATTAGAGACAATTTAAAAAAAGTATCTTTGAGTAGGGGATTCGCTGACGCATTTTTCCCCACTTTTTTCAAACGGTAAGCCCGAACATGGGAAGGTGTATATTGTGAATTGGTTTCTAAATAAAACACTCCTCCCCATTTAGATAAAAAAAACTTAAAAGTTGAAAAATGGGACTTTAGATTAAACTTAAAGCCCCCACAGGGAATCTTTGTCAAAAGCAAGAACATTCAAAATTCGCAGCTTTCCGTGTAGAACACACAGATCAAATCAGATCAAATTAATTTATTTAACATAAAAAATACAAAAAAATTTACAGCTACCATCTACAAAAACCCGAAGGTTTGTTTACGATGGCTGCAAATCCATCATTTTACAGCTTTACAACTACTATAAAAAAAGAAAAGAAAAATTAAATAAAGAGAAATAACATACAACTTCCTAATCTTTCTCAATTATCACCCAAAAGGTAACGCTTCAATCTACTCTTAAACTGGCTTACATTTTCTGCTTGCCTAATACTATCTGGGGGGGATTCCACATCCCCGGTTCTGCAAAACGAGGCAGAAACGTAGCACGTTTAGTACTTCGGGCTCAGATGCAAGGTCATATGCATTTCTAGTCTCATAACTGTGGTAAGATGAATTAGCTCTAAAACTTTCCCAAAATACCTCCGGTGAACACTTAGTCAAACATTGATATATAAGAATGGCTAACTGGTAATTCCGTAACTGATAAATAGTTAAAATTTTCAAACTCGTAAAGCAATTCAACGTGTTTTTTTCAAACTGAATATAATTACCTAAAATAAGAACTATTTTATTCTGTAAAGTTTGAACCTTTCTAAAGCTTGAAATAAAACTACTAGTCTATAGCATACAACCATACGATAAATAACGGCTAACAATAGAATGATACAGTAAAAGTAAAACATTTGTATCATTCAAACATTTGAATGATCCAGTAAAAAGTAAAACAGTATAGGTATCATCGCTGTTACCTCTAAAGATCTTATCAGACATTTTCAAACTTCGGAAATAATCGTCAAAAATCGTTTACTGATCAGAATTCAGAGGGAGGATCAGCAGAGAAATGTATGTTGAGTCTCACTCCGATCCTCCTGATGTACAATATCCTACTCCTCCTGTCTTTGAAAACAGCTTAGGAAACGGATTTTGACAATTAGTTTAGACGTGTGAAAATGTCAGAAACGACTTTTAAGTGTAACAGCGAGGATGCATACAGTACCATAAGCTCATATTTTCTCATTGAAGGATTTCAGGTCATACCGAGCCCGAGCACCCATCTTTTGCCCCCCGTCTCGCGTCCCAATAACAAAATGCGCCAATCCAATTCAGTTCTAATTTGAAACCAAGGTGTTTTATTTTGAATAAAAGCCTATTAAGAGCCGACTTTATTTTTAGAAAATTGAAATTAAAACATTAAAATTGCAAAAAAAGTATGTTGAGACGCATAATTGTTGCACAAAGAAAAGAGTTTTCTAACAATGATATATGTCAGGATGGCGAAATTCCCCAAAATTAGAAGAAAGGATCCCCAGAAATCCTAGATATTAAAGATCCAAATTTCAGGATCTTCAGTCCCTTCCCATTGTAAAATTTCAGATTTTTTCCTCTAAGTTAGATCTGTGTACAGCCTATCTGGATCGACAATAATAAAATCAAGTTTTCTTCGTATCTCTTGAAATGTTCAGATGGCTGTTTAGAAAAGTAAATTACGTTTTGGAATTGAAATGATATAAAGTGAAAAAAAATTCCTATTCTAATGACATGGAAAGTACACTTTTAAAATAAAGCTCGTCAAAGTTTAAATTGATGTACTTATTGCAACGGTTAACTAGTTTATAGACATCCTCTTCACAAATTTTGCCACTTGAGATTCTATGATGAGTGGTACCAACCGCCACGTGGTACCCCTGAGCATAGCGTCCAGCCGCCAGCCGTCCTGCCTAGTGTCTGTCCATGAGGCAAGGTATTTTGAGGAATATGCTGCGAGGATTGGACGGATTAAAGCCAGTAATGACTGCCAAAACCAAGCCCGGAGGTTTAACTCCCCTGGATATATGAATCCTGGCTATACCTTCCGGGAAGCTTGGTAGACTCCGGGATGAGAATTGAGACCAACTTTCTAAAGTTGAATACTTAACGGCAGAGTTTGAAATTTGACGATGTGGAAGATGGATGAACTAATTTTAGAAAAATAATTTGCGAAATTGCTGAGTGTCTTACGATGGAAAGTTAGAAACACAGCTAGGAGCATTAGTGAAAATGCTTTATGTTTAATAGAGAGGAGGAGTGGCTTGTAGAAAAACTATTTGGGTGACATATCATAAGGAAATAAAATAGATGTGAGGAAAGTGGAGAAACCGTAAAAATATAAAGATAATGATTATGATAAAATACCATTATTTGGTCTGACTGGAAGATGCAGCCAGAAAACTGAGTGTGCTTGAGCATGTGGAAGGTGCGCGTTAGAAAACTGAGAGCGAATATTCAATCTGGAGCAGTTCCAGCTAAAGATAGAAACGGGGCCGCAATTAGTGATAAGGAAAGAGTTTAGAGAAATGGACAGAAAATTTTGAGACCGTGCTAAACCGTGATAGAGTTACAGGAAAAGATAAAGAAAAGAACAAAAGGTTTGTGACACTTTGGAAGTGAAAGATGGTTTATTTCATGAGGAAAAGTTAGTGACAGTACTAAAATGATTAAAAAAATAAGGCCGCAGGTGCTGGCAGTGTCGTAAACGAGTTTTCTTTAAAATATGGTGGTTGTGAAGTTAGAGACAAATTACTGGAGATCACGAAAATGATTTTTTTTTTTTTAAGGGGTTGTACCAAACGATTTTAGGATAACTTTAATTAAACCTCTCTTTTAAAAAGGTGATAAAAGTGAGTGGGGTAATTAAAGAGACATTAGCTTGGTTTCTGGAAAAAACGAATTACGTGGTATGATGATACTTTTAGACTTAAAGATGCTGTGGATAATGTTTAAGAGAAGAACAGTGTGGTTTTAGGAAGGGGAGAGGATGTGTCGACCCAACTTTTTCTCCTCTCAGATTAACAATTGTAAGTAAAAAACCAACAAAGAGAAAAATCTCTCTAAAAAAAAAACAAAAAAAAAAAAAAACAAAAAAAAAAAAAACAAACAAACAAACGTCATGGCTTTTTTTGTCATGGCTGGCCGGTTCGGCTTAAGATCTTTCATTCGACAATTGTAAGTGCCTGAGTCATCAAACCCCTTTCGTTCTTAGTTATATAGATTGTGATCAAGCGTTTGATTCAGCTGATAGAAGAGCTTTAGCGAAGGCCTTATCATTGTATGGTATACCAGATAAATACATTTAAAGTGATTAGTGCTATGGACCTTCCTAGCTGAGTGGTTAGGGCAATGGACTTGAAATCCTGAGAACAGGGGTTCGAGTCCCAGTGTCACTAGCTATTTGGTTTGGAAGGGGGTCAATGGGTTGACTCTGTAAACTCACCCAGAGTCGACCCAGCTCTAAATGGGTACCTGGAGAAATCTGGGGGAAAACACAGGTAGCGTCAGATGATTTGTCCCCAATCATATACTACGTTCCTGGTCGAAGGCTCAGAATCAGAGGGTCAATCTCTACGCAATTTAGACCATTAGTCCGCATGCAAAAACGTTAAGTTTTTTTAAGATTAGTGCTATGTACGAGAATAATATTGCTGCGGTTAAGGCAGAAAATTAGATTGGTAGCTGGTTTTGAATTAAATCAGGAGTTGATCAGGGTTACGTTCTATCCCCATTTAAACAGATAATTTTGATAGACTATGTTTTAAGCAGGTCAGAAAAGGCAATGGGAGAGCACGGAATCTATCGGAGAAGTAAAACTCTCCTAGATATAGATTAGGCTGATGATTTGAACAGCCTAAATGAAAATGTTAACAAAATGAATGAATTTTTGGAGGTTATGAGAGTTCAGGGCGAAAATAGGTTTAAAAATTAATTTTAAGAAGACCAAATTGCTAAGACTGGGAATAAGTGAAGGTGAAGAGGGGATGTTGCGCAAAGAGAAGATCGTTAAAGCGGACAGCTTCACTTACCTAGGTAGTGTTATTTGTGAAGACGGCGGGTGCAGTGCAAACCATCTGCAAGTTTCAAATGGCAGATTTGATCACTTTTGCTCATATGTAGGTGCTTTTTATCAATTCTACCATTCGTAAGTGAGATATAGTACTGAAAACAACAATTTTGGTGACACTTCTTAAGTGGAAAATCTTGGAAGTATAAAACAGCATCATTGTAATAATTATGGTCCAGAACCCTAAACTGGACGTTTGCATGAACACCTCCCACATGTTTCTCCTCCAGGCCCCCATAACAAGCTACGCAATTAAAGTCCTACAAACA
Organism: Artemia sp. Qi Xiang Cuo; assembly: GCF_049724085.1. Classification (NCBI taxonomy): domain Eukaryota; kingdom Metazoa; phylum Arthropoda; class Branchiopoda; order Anostraca; family Artemiidae; genus Artemia; species Artemia sp. Qi Xiang Cuo. The sequence goes on from NC_142800.1 coordinate 72,141,404, forward strand.
TCAATATATTAAATTAGATTATTAGAGGCGCGGTTCTGTTAGTACAGCGCTAGTTTTCTATAACCCTAAAAGCATGCCTGAGTTGTCAAACACCTTTGGTCCTTAGTTTTATAGATTATAAGGTTTTATCCTTGTATAGTATACCAGACAAATACATTAAAGTGATTAGTGCTATGTACGAGAAAAACACTGCTGCGGTTAAGGTAGGAAATGAGGTTAGCAGCTGGTTTTGTATTAAATCAGGAGTTAAGCAGGGTTGTGTTCTATCCCCCTTTATATGGATTATTTTGATGGATTTTGTATTAAAGAGCACAGGAATGGCAATGGGAGACCACGGAATCAAATGGGGAGGAAAAAGTCTCCTGGACTTAGATTACACTGGTGATTTAAGCATCCTAGAGGAAAGTGTGAGCAAAATGAATGAACTTTTAGAAATCTTGCGATTTCAGGGTGCTAAAATAGGTTTGAAAATTAATGTTAAGAAAACTAAGTCACTAAGGCTAGGAATAAGTAAAGATGAAAAGGTGACGTTGGGAAATGAAAAGATTGATCAGGTGCGCAGCTTCACTTAACTTGGTAGTATTATTAGTAAAGATGTGAAGATGGGAGCAGTGAAGATGTTAAAAGTAGAATAGCCAAGGCTCAGGGTGTTTTTCACAGTTAAAAAAAAGTTTGGAAAAATAAGAAGATAAGTCTGCAAACCAAAATTAGAATATAAGAAGCTTCAGTGATGACAGTGGTCAAATATGGCTCTGAAGCATGGGCACTCTGAAAATCGGATAAATATTTGCTAGATGTTTTCCAGAGAAATTGCTTAAGGATTGTTCTGGGTACCCGGCTGACTGACCATATTTCAAACAATAGTCTGTGCGAAAAATGTGGTTCAATACCGCTCTCTAGGGCTATAAAGAAAGAAAGGTTGAGATGGCTAGGGCACGTTGTACGGTTGAAGGATGACAGATTGCCGAAGATTGTTCTTTTCAGCCAACCGTCTAGGGCTAAACGGAAATTAGGTCGTCCTCGTCTGGTGTGGGAGGACGTCATAAAGAAAGATTTAAAGAAAATGGGAATTTCATGAGCGGGTGTAAAACGGGAAGCTTTTAATAGATTGGGATGGAGGAGGAGCGTGCGTGGTTGTGTTGGCCTCAGGCAGCTTGGTGCTGCGGTGAGTTGTTAGTCGTATTATTAGTAGTATAGGGAAACCTAACTAGTTGGTTCATTTGTACTAGTTTTATTGATATATGTTAGATAGGCTGTGAAGTAATAATTTTTGTCCGTTTTAAGTTTCAATTTCGCTCTTTACTTCCCTCAGAAAAACCTCAGAAAAACTCAATTAGAAAAATACCTAGCATCTAATCGGAGGCTTTCGTTATGCTTAGCGCAGCAAATCATAAAAAAAGAGAAAAAGAAACAACTAATCAATGAATATCATAAACTAACTGATGGCACCACAAATTTTCCAATAATAATAGTAATAAAAACTAAATTTTTCATAATGTTGGCATTAACTAATGGAAATTTCAGATAATTATGTTTTAAAATATAAATTGTGGTATGCAAACCACAAATTAAACCTGAAAAAAAAAAGATTTCACAGTCACCAAAGGCCAAATCATCCGATCAACAATAATAACAATCAAAACGTAGAGAACGAAGTTCATTGAAAAAAAGTAGTAGTGAAATGCATGTAAGATTTGATCACTGAATATAATAAATTGATATTTGAAATTATAATGCGGACAACCCTGAACTCCTCTCTTGTTAAACAATGCTATATAACTGCAAACTAGAAGTCTGTATATTGAAGAACTTCCAATGTAGAGGTTATATTACTAGGCCTCGATTTACCAATAGGCCCACTAAGCCCGGGTCTAGGGGCGCACAATGCCAGGGGGGCAATAAGTTATCAATGAGTGATTTTTTTCTTAACAAAAATTGGACTGATGTGATTTATCGTCAAAGTGCCAGGTGCATTGCGCCGCCGCGCTGCTTATTCATAGAAAAGTGATTTTAAAACAACACGGGAATTCCGTGACTACTAATAAACTTTCAGATGTCTCCCAAGAATGGCAGTTGAGAGTTCGGTGTCACTTCTCTCTTTCACTTTTGGCTCATCAATTGCGTTCTGTTCAGTGCTTCCACTATTCCCGAATTTTTGGGGATTTCCCCGAGAATCTGGAAAAAACGGAGCGGCAAAAACGCGTCGGCCTAGAAGCGTCAAAGGTTTAAATCCGGTCCTGTATGTTATTAAATAAAAAAAACAAGTTTTTTAAACTGAAAGTAAGGAGCGACAATAAAACTTAAAACGAAAATAAATTAGTCCGTATATGAACCGGGCTGTCTCCTCCTCACCGCCTTGCTCTTTAAGCTAATTTTTTTTATTGTTTTAAAAAATAAACTAATGAGACACAGTCAAACTTTAGCGTAAAGAGCGAGGCGTTGAGGAGGAGACAGCCCCTTTCATATACGGAATAATTTCTGTTCGTTTTAAGTTTTATTGTCGCTCCTTACTTTCAGTTTAAAAAACTTGTTTTTTTTATTTAATTTTTGAACGTTTTTGAATTAATGCAGGTTTTGATTATGGCTCACCGTACATTTATAATTAAAACAAAATTTCCATATTATATTTGGTTAAATGTCTTTCTCGAAACTTGTTTAATTTTATTTACGAACGTTTTTATTAGTAATAAATATACGTAACTTAGAATTAACTTACGTAACGAACTTCTATATTCATAAATTTTTAACACGTATATTAGGGGGTTTGCCCCCTAGTCAATACCCTGCTCTTTAAACTATAGTTCGAATTTTTTTTTCCAGTTCTTTAAAAATGACCTCTTAATCACAATCAGTTGATCAGTTGAAAAACTTGTTTTTTTTTATTTAATTCCTGATCTTTTTCTTTAATAATGCTGGGAAATCCGGCGCCCCCTTCATAGCAATGTCCCTTCCCCCATGAAAACTTCCTTCATGGAAAGATCCTTCCATATAGCCCCCGACCCTCTCCGTCCCCCACCTACCAGAAAAAATCTCCTCTGAAAAAGTCTGTATACTTCCCAATAACCAATACTATATGTTAACAATAAGTAAAGTTCATAACTTTCAGCCCTCCCCCTGGGGACTTTGGGGGATCAAGTCATCCTAAAAGACATTTTTATCATATTTTCGACCATGTTGAACAAAATGGCTATCTCAAAATTTTGATCGGGTCACTTTGGGAAAAAAATAAGCGTGGGAGGGGGCCTAGTTGCCCTCCATTTTTTTTTGTCACTTAAAAAGTGCACTAGAACTTTTAATTTCCGTTCCAATGAGCCCTCCCACGATATTCTACGACCGCTGGGTCAATGCGATCACCCCTAGGGAAAAAAAACAAAAACACCTACAGCCGCATTAGGGATCTTTCTTCTGGCAAAAAATGTAAAATTCCATATTTTCGGACATAGGAGCTTGAAACATCCACGTCGGGATTCTCTGATACACAGTCTATGATTGTGACGTTTTCATTAAGGTTCTATAACTTTTAGGGGGTCTTTCCCCCTTTTTTCGAAAATAAGCCAAATTTTCTCAGGCACGTAACTTTTGATAGGTAAGATTAAACTTAATGAAACTTATATATTTGAAATCAAAATTAAAATCTGATTCTTTTGATGTATCTATTGGTATCAAAATCCCCTTTTTTAGAGTTTCGGTTACCATTGAGCCGGGTCGCTCCTTACTTACAGTTCGTTACCACGAACTGTTTGACACTGAATAAAAATGGAGGAAATACAAGCAATTTTTAGGTAAATTTTCCGATTAACTCACTAATGAGCTAGCCATGAAATTGACATATTTTTAGAATCAGAATTTGATCCTGAATCCAAATATGATATTTATTTCCGTCAGAAATAAGCATACCCCCCCCCCCCCAATGTGCAAATATATACCGTGTATTGCATATATGCGATGAATTTTCCATTATTTTGACGAACTGTTTGAAGATAAAAGATGAAGCAAAGGCCATTTCCAAAGAAAATGAATGTTATGATTAAGGATGAAATTCTGATTCTAAACATGTATATTTCTTAGCTATCTCATTGGTAAGTTAATCGGAAAATTGGCCGATATTTAATTAAAGTGCCTTTGGCCGTTTCTATGTCAAATAATTTTTCAAGAGAAAAAAATAAATCCTTATAAATAATTGAAACCCGAACATAACGAACATAGAAAATCACAATAAATAATTAAGACAAACTCAGAATGTGCAGAAACTGCCAACAAGAGGAGTAAGGATAATGCCAACAAGAGGAGTAAGGAGAAAGCATTTTGCACTTTTTTTGAAGGTTTACTACATTTTGAAGGTTTTCTCTTTTATTTAACAGTTCAAGACAACAAACTGTAAAGAAGGAGTGACTCGGCTCAATAGAAACAGAAACTCTAAAAAACAAAATTTTGATAACAGCAGATGCATCAAAAGAATTGAACTGTTATGTTGATTCCAAATATAGAAAGTTCATTAACTTTAATATTACTCATCAAAAGTTACGACCCTAATTTTTCTTTTCCCCAGGGGTAATCGTATTGACCTAGTGGTCCTAAAATATCGTAGGAGGGCTCATTGGAACTGAAATTAAAAGTTCTAGTGCCCTTTTTAAGTTACCAAAAAAATGGAGGGCAACTAGGCCCCCTTCTACGCTCATTTTTTCTCAAAGTCATCCAATTGAAATTTTGAGATAGCCATTTTGTTAAGCATAGTCGAAAATCTAATAAATATGTCTTTTAGGATGACTTAATCCCCCACAGTTCCCAGGGGAAGGGCTGCAAGTTATGAAAATTGCCCATTGTTTACTTATAGTATTGGTTTTTGGGAAGTATACAAACGTTTTCAGGAAGGATTTTTTTCTGGTGGGGGGGGGCTCGAGGAGGGGGTTATTCGGAAGAATCTTTCCGTGGAGGATGTTTCTTTGGGGTAAGGGACATTTCTATGATGGGGGCTCCGGATTTCCAAGAATTATTTAAAAAACGACCAGAAATTAAATTTTAAAAAAACAAGTTTTTTCAACTAAAGTAAGAAGCAACATTAGAACTTAAAATGAACAGAAATTATTACGTATATGAGGGGGTTCTCCCCCAAGTCAATGCCTCGCTCTTTACGCTACAGTTTTTTTTTTAGTGCTTTCAAAAGAGCTATCTATTCTAATTAAAAGGCCTTTGTGATTCAGGGGTTTGTGAATTAAAATTCTTTTTTACTTTTAACGTAAAGAGTGTGGTATTGACAAAGGGGAGAACCCCTCATATACGTAATAACATATAAGTAATAAAAAAAACAATTAAAAAAACAAGCGATACGGCTCAATAGTAATCGAAACTTTTAAAAACGGAATTTTGATGTCAATAAATGTATCAAAAGAATGGGGTTATAATGCTCATTCTAAATATGTAAATTCTATTAAGTTTAGTATTAGTCATCAAAGACTATGAACCTGAGAAAATTTAACTGATTTTTTAAAGAGGGGGGAAAAATCCTCTACAAGTGAAAGACCTCCCATCAAAATCACACCGTCAGATTCAGTATATGTAAAAACCCTGTTACATAGATTTCAAGCTCATATCTGCAAAAACCTGCAACTTTTGTATTTTTTGCCAGAAGAAAAATATACGAATATTGAAGTTCGTTACGTAAGTTAATTTGTAAATTACGTCAGAACCAAATTTAGAGACAGCCATTTAGCAAAAGAAAAGTAAAATTTTTATGCAAATTTTGTGTACTTATTCAATGACGGTGAGCCAAAATGAAAGCTGCATTAACTAAAAAACGATCAGAAATTAAATAAAAAAAATGAGTTTTTTAAACTGAAAGTAAGGAGCGACATTAAAACTTAAAACGAACAGAAATTATTCCGTATATGAAAGGGGCTGTCCCCTCCTCAACGCCTCGCTCTTTACGCTAAAGTTTGACTCTGTCTCACAACTTTATTTTTTAAAACAATAAAAAACCTTTAGCGTAAAGAGCGAGGCGTTGAGGAGGGGACAGCCCTTTCATATACGGAATTATTTCTGTTCGTTTTAAGTTTTAATGTCGCTCCTTACTTTCAGTTTAAAAAACTTGTTTTTTTTATTTAATGTAAGTAAGAAGTGACACGGCCCATAGTAACCGAAACTAAAAAAAGGAATTTATTTTTGAGAAATTTATGGAAATTTTTCGGGTTAATTTTCTGCGGAAGATTTTCCACGGAGAGAATTGTTTTTGGGAAAATTCTACAAGGGGGGAGGTGGATTTCCTGGGACGATTTAAAAAACGGTCGGACGTTAAATAAAAAAACACATTTTTTTCATCTGAAAGTAAGGAACCACATTAAAATTTAAAATGAACAGAAATTATTCCGCATATGAGGGGAACACTTTCTTATTCCTAGCTCTTTACGCTAAAATTAGACTTTTGGTCCCAGTTCTTTAAGAACGCCTTCTGAAACACAGGACTCATTGAATTTGAATAAGAGTATTTTTTTTAAGAACTTTAAGACTTTAGCGTAAAGAGCAAGGGAATAGGAAGGGGCAGTCCCCCTAACATATGGAAAAATTTCTGTTCGTTTTAAGTTTTAATATTTCCCTTACTTTCAGTTGAAAAAACTTGTTTTTTTATTTAATTAAACACGGTCGTAATGTAATCTTCAAGATATTTACCAAATAAAGTTTGGTATTAATTTCAATCTATCTCAAAATTTACATTATTTTAACTATCTCAAAAGTTAAAGTAATAACCCAATACTAAATATACTCTTTTAGTCAGCTCTACCGTGGTCTGTTAGTTTTCCCTTGGGTTAGAAGTAATTTAGGATATTGAAGAAAGTGTATTTTGAAAAAAAAGAAAAGATTAACGGTCAAAAGTTAAAATTAATTGATGGTTTGGCGAAGATTTGGTATAAAAACAAAAACCGTTCATAAAATATGAGAGTGAAATTATATGCAAGAAGTGGGGTTGAGTATTTTCGCCTCAAGTAACAATCAAATAAACAAAAAGTAAATTACGTAGCTGATGAAACATAATATATTTTTGGCAAATAACTATATTAGGTTGAAAGTGAAAAAAAAAATATAGGGCTTGAAAGATCTAAATTTTCTAGTGCTCTTTTCTTGGGAGGGGAGGGGGGCTATGTAATTCACAATAAACTAAAAACACCGATTTTTTTCTTGACGAAGATAATTTGAAAGCCAGAATAACAAAACTTATTACTTTGTTTTGTTTTTCATTTATTACGGGCCTAAAGAAGAAAATAAAAGATTGAAAAAAAGGTGAGGATTAACAGTATTTTTTTATAAGAAAAACGAGAGCTCATATTTTTTCTGTTATTAGGAAAAAAGATTACTAAAAAAATTATTAAAACCTTTTAAAAACTTTATTAAAAAAAAAACGCAGGCTCTAACATACTGACTTCAGATGTTTCAAAAATATTTTTTTCTTTACATGAACTAGTTTTGGGCATCAGCTTTCTATCAAATTTTATATGCCTCTTCCCTCACAAAAATAATTGAAGTTTGGATTCTATAGGTTCAGTAAACAATTTTTTTTTTGTCCTGGCTTCAAAATTAAATATTTCGCTTATCTTTTGTTTTTTTGAGAGGTATTATTTTATTTTCGTTAGTGTAAAATATACCTAATTATCTGCTGATTCGAATAAGTAACTATTTTAACATCGGAATTAACAATTAGAGACAATTTAAAAAAAGTATCTTTGAGTAGGGGATTCGCTGACGCATTTTTCCCCACTTTTTTCAAACGGTAAGCCCGAACATGGGAAGGTGTATATTGTGAATTGGTTTCTAAATAAAACACTCCTCCCCATTTAGATAAAAAAAACTTAAAAGTTGAAAAATGGGACTTTAGATTAAACTTAAAGCCCCCACAGGGAATCTTTGTCAAAAGCAAGAACATTCAAAATTCGCAGCTTTCCGTGTAGAACACACAGATCAAATCAGATCAAATTAATTTATTTACAGCTACCATTTACAGCTACCATCTACAAAAACCCGAAGGTTTGTTTACGATGGCTGCAAATCCATCATTTTACAGCTTTACAACTACTATAAAAAAAGAAAAGAAAAATTAAATAAAGAGAAATAACATACAACTTCCTAATCTTTCTCAATTATCACCCAAAAGGTAACGCTTCAATCTACTCTTAAACTGGCTTACATTTTCTGCTTGCCTAATACTATCTGGGGGGGATTCCACATCCCCGGTTCTGCAAAACGAGGCAGAAACGTAGCACGTTTAGTACTTCGGGCTCAGATGCAAGGTCATATGCATTTCTAGTCTCATAACTGTGGTAAGATGAATTAGCTCTAAAACTTTCCCAAAATACCTCCGGTGAACACTTAGTCAAACATTGATATATAAGAATGGCTAACTGGTAATTCCGTAACTGATAAATAGTTAAAATTTTCAAACTCGTAAAGCAATTCAACGTGTTTTTTTCAAACTGAATATAATTACCTAAAATAAGAACTATTTTATTCTGTAAAGTTTGAACCTTTCTAAAGCTTGAAATAAAACTACTAGTCTATAGCATACAACCATACGATAAATAACGGCTAACAATAGAATGATACAGTAAAAGTAAAACATTTGTATCATTCAAACATTTGAATGATCCAGTAAAAAGTAAAACAGTATAGGTATCATCGCTGTTACCTCTAAAGATCTTATCAGACATTTTCAAACTTCGGAAATAATCGTCAAAAATCGTTTACTGATCAGAATTCAGAGGGAGGATCAGCAGAGAAATGTATGTTGAGTCTCACTCCGATCCTCCTGATGTACAATATCCTACTCCTCCTGTCTTTGAAAACAGATTAGGAAACGGATTTTGACAATTAGTTTAGACGTGTGAAAATGTCAGAAACGACTTTTAAGTGTAACAGCGAGGATGCATACAGTACCATAAGCTCATATTTTCTCATTGAAGGATTTCAGGTCATACCGAGCCCGAGCACCCATCTTTTGCCCCCCGTCTCGCGTCCCAATAACAAAATGCGCCAATCCAATTCAGTTCTAATTTGAAACCAAGGTGTTTTATTTTGAATAAAAGCCTATTAAGAGCCGACTTTATTTTTAGAAAATTGAAATTAAAACATTAAAATTGCAAAAAAAGTATGTTGAGACGCATAATTGTTGCACAAAGAAAAGAGTTTTCTAACAATGATATATGTCAGGATGGCGAAATTCCCCAAAATTAGAAGAAAGGATCCCCAGAAATCCTAGATATTAAAGATCCAAATTTCAGGATCTTCAGTCCCTTCCCATTGTAAAATTTCAGATTTTTTCCTCTAAGTTAGATCTGTGTACAGCCTATCTGGATCGACAATAATAAAATCAAGTTTTCTTCGTATCTCTTGAAATGTTCAGATGGCTGTTTAGAAAAGTAAATTACGTTTTGGAATTGAAATGATATAAAGTGAAAAAAAATTCCTATTCTAATGACATGGAAAGTACACTTTTAAAATAAAGCTCGTCAAAGTTTAAATTGATGTACTTATTGCAACGGTTAACTAGTTTATAGACATCCTCTTCACAAATTTTGCCACTTGAGATTCTATGATGAGTGGTACCAACCGCCACGTGGTACCCCTGAGCATAGCGTCCAGCCGCCAGCCGTCCTGCCTAGTGTCTGTCCATGAGGCAAGGTATTTTGAGGAATATGCTGCGAGGATTGGACGGATTAAAGCCAGTAATGACTGCCAAAACCAAGCCCGGAGGTTTAACTCCCCTGGATATATGAATCCTGGCTATACCTTCCGGGAAGCTTGGTAGACTCCGGGATGAGAATTGAGACCAACTTTCTAAAGTTGAATACTTAACGGCAGAGTTTGAAATTTGACGATGTGGAAGATGGATGAACTAATTTTAGAAAAATAATTTGCGAAATTGCTGAGTGTCTTACGATGGAAAGTTAGAAACACAGCTAGGAGCATTAGTGAAAATGCTTTATGTTTAATAGAGAGGAGGAGTGGCTTGTAGAAAAACTATTTGGGTGACATATCATAAGGAAATAAAATAGATGTGAGGAAAGTGGAGAAACCGTAAAAATATAAAGATAATGATTATGATAAAATACCATTATTTGGTCTGACTGGAAGATGCAGCCAGAAAACTGAGTGTGCTTGAGCATGTGGAAGGTGCGCGTTAGAAAACTGAGAGCGAATATTCAATCTGGAGCAGTTCCAGCTAAAGATAGAAACGGGGCCGCAATTAGTGATAAGGAAAGAGTTTAGAGAAATGGACAGAAAATTTTGAGACCGTGCTAAACCGTGATAGAGTTACAGGAAAAGATAAAGAAAAGAACAAAAGGTTTGTGACACTTTGGAAGTGAAAGATGGTTTATTTCATGAGGAAAAGTTAGTGACAGTACTAAAATGATTAAAAAAATAAGGCCGCAGGTGCTGGCAGTGTCGTAAACGAGTTTTCTTTAAAATATGGTGGTTGTGAAGTTAGAGACAAATTACTGGAGATCACGAAAATGATTTTTTTTTTTTTAAGGGGTTGTACCAAACGATTTTAGGATAACTTTAATTAAACCTCTCTTTTAAAAAGGTGATAAAAGTGAGTGGGGTAATTAAAGAGACATTAGCTTGGTTTCTGGAAAAAACGAATTACGTGGTATGATGATACTTTTAGACTTAAAGATGCTGTGGATAATGTTTAAGAGAAGAACAGTGTGGTTTTAGGAAGGGGAGAGGATGTGTCGACCCAACTTTTTCTCCTCTCAGATTAACAATTGTAAGTAAAAAACCAACAAAGAGAAAAATCTCTAAAAAAAAAAAAAAAAAAAAAAAAAAAAAAAAAAAAAAAAAAAAACAAACAAACGTCATGGCTTTTTTTGTCATGGCTGGCCGGTTCGGCTTAAGATCTTTCATTCGACAATTGTAAGTGCCTGAGTCATCAAACCCCTTTCGTTCTTAGTTATATAGATTGTGATCAAGCGTTTGATTCAGCTGATAGAAGAGCTTTAGCGAAGGCCTTATCATTGTATGGTATACCAGATAAATACATTTAAAGTGATTAGTGCTATGGACCTTCCTAGCTGAGTGGTTAGGGCAATGGACTTGAAATCCTGAGAACAGGGGTTCGAGTCCCAGTGTCACTAGCTATTTGGTATGGAAGGGGGTCAATGGGTTGACTCTGTAAACTCATCCAGAGTCGACCGAGCTCTAAATGGGTACCTGGAGAAATCTGGGGAGAAAACACAGGTAGCGTCAAATGATTTATCCCCAATCATACACTACGTTCCTGGTCGAAGGCTCAGAATAAGAGGGTCAATATCTACGCAATTTAGACCATTGGTCAGCATGCGAAAAAGTTAAGTTTTTTTAAGATTAGTGCTATGTACGAGAATAATATTGCTGCGGTTAAGGCAGAAAATTAGATTGGTAGCTGGTTTTGAATTAAATCAGGAGTTGATCAGGGTTACGTTCTATCCCCATTTAAACAGATAATTTTGATAGACTATGTTTTAAGCAGGTCAGAAAAGGCAATGGGAGAGCACGGAATCTATCGGAGAAGTAAAACTCTCCTAGATATAGATTAGGCTGATGATTTGAACAGCCTAAATGAAAATGTTAACAAAATGAATGAATTTTTGGAGGTTATGAGAGTTCAGGGCGAAAATAGGTTTAAAAATTAATTTTAAGAAGACTAAGTCGTTAAGACTGGGAATAAGTGACGGTGACGAGGGGATGTTGCGCAACGAGAAGATCGATAAAGCGGACAGCTTCACTTACCTAGGTAGTGTTATTTGTGAAGACGGCGGGTGCAGTGAAGATATTAAAAGTAGAACAGTAACGGCACAGGGTGTCTTTTCACAGTTGGAAAAAGTTTGGAAGAATAGGAAAACAAGTCTGCAAACCATGATTAGAAGACTGGAAGCTAGAGTGATGACAGTGTTCAAGTATGGTTCTTGACGTGGTTACATAGAACGACAGAGAAGGATTTGCTAGATATTTTCCAAAGAAATTGCCTATGGGTTGTTTTGGGCACCCGACTGACTGACCGGATTTCAAACAGTAAACTGTACGAAAAATGTAATTCAATCCGGCTTTCTAGGGCTATCATGAGAGAAAAGTTTTTATAGCTAGGACACGTTCTGCGGATGAAGGATAGCCGATTGCCAAAGATTGTCCTTGTCGATCAACCGTCTAAGGACAAACGAAAAGCACGTTGTCCCTGAATGGGATGGGAGGATATCACAAGGAAAGATTTAAGGGAAATGGAAGCTTCTTGGGGGTGACTCTCCACTCTCTTTTGACGGACGAGTATTGCCTGGCCAAGTCGGTCTGGACCGGGGGGGGATTTTTTTGATCGCAAAAAAAATAATGGCGGACGCCTTAACACTATCAAAGAGGGTTCTTTTATAAAGGGGACAACAAGATAGGCAAGCCCTATCTCAAGATACTACACCCAAGAGGCACCAATGGCCTAGCGAATATTACTATATTTTTTTTGGTCGTTGAGGCAACGGGCCTTTGTTGCTTTAGCCTTGACTTTCGACTTTTGAGTCTTGACTTGACTTTTGAGCCTTGACTTTTGTGTCCCAACTCGACCGATTAATTTTTGTACGCCAACGACAAATAATAAAAAGTTTGAGCATTGGAAAAGTTTGAATATTATAATTGATGAATAAGTATTCGATTTAATAAGCTCAGACACAAAATAGGTGACATAAACTTCACCCTTCTCGTCTCCATATTAAAACAAACTGGTTGAAGTCACAAGCGACAACATTTTCTGAAGAGGATATCAACAAGATGGTGCAACATTCGAAACGGGAAGGCGTCAGGACACCAACACGTCAGGACCACTACCGTCAGGACATCGACAAAATCCGTCATAACCATCGACAAAAATCCTTCAGAACATCGACATGTCAGGACATCGACAGTCACAAACGCTACCCGTCAGAACATCGACAGCCATAACATCGACAGTCACAATCACTACCCGTCAGAACGTCGACAGTCATAACATCGAAACGTCATAACATCAATTTTTTTTTTCATAACGAAAATCCGTCATAACCACTAACCATCAGGGCGTCACCAGTCATAACATCGATACGTCATAACATCTAAAATTTATTCATAACACCTAAAATTTTAACTTTAATTTTTTGGGGTTTAGGGGGTAGAGGTGCCTAGGTTAGGTTAGGTTACGTATTTAATATATGTTATGCTTCACCCCACCCCCTGATGTACAAAAATATAGTCGAAATCTGTTTCTAAAGTATTATATACTTATTACTATTATATAAACTTCTAAATTTTTTACATAGCGAAAATCCGTCAGAACGTCGAGAGTCATAACATCGCACGTCATAACATCTAACAATTATGAACGTGTCGATGTTATGAATGTCTACGTTCTGACGAGTAGCGATTGTGTCTGTCGATGTCCTGACGTGTCGATGTTATGACTGTCGATGTCCTGATGTGTCGATGTTCAAACGGATTTTCCTTGTCAACGAAATGACGTTTAGTGCTTGTGACGGTTGTTCGAAATGGTAGCACACCATTCGAAACGCGCTTCAATCTGAACAGGAACTATAATGATCTGTAGCGTAAGACCGTAACTGTAAAATATATACAATTAAGAATGATCACTTCGCCAACTAAGGGTTATCCTAAATATGAGAAGGGCAACTATCCTCTTTACGTCAAAGTTTTACTTTAAAGAGCTCGTAAAGTAAAACTTTGACGTAAAGAGGATAGTTGCCCTCCTCATATTTAGGATAACCCTTAGTATGGTATTAAAGACAAACAGAAATAAAACAAAAAGACAAATTTCCTTCAATTATATTAAAGTTAGATTAAAGCAAAAAGACAGTACTCCTTATATGAGGAGCTGCCTCCCTTTCTAACCACATGCTCTTAACGCTGAGTTTTGACTTTTTGCCCCTTGCTTTAAGGAGAAATCCTCAAATACAAGGGAAATTGGACTGGGAACACAATACTTCAATAATCGAACAGCTTAATGATGCGTATTTGCTTTGAATAATAAATTTCTCAGTTGAAATGTTTTAAAAGACAATTGATAAAGTAAAACGCTTGCAATTACGCATTAACTGCATTAGTTGAATTTATATTTTCAGTAAAGAATTACAAAACTTTAACGCAATGAGCGGGGCGTCTAAGAAGGGGGCAGCCAACCTCCCTTGAGGAAAAATTTATGTTCGTTAAAGTTCAAATGCTGCTCTTTACTTTCAATTGAAAAAAATTATTTCTTTATTTAATACATAGAACAATCATCTAATTACTACAACTACTACTACTATTAACAACTCATTGTAGCACAAAACCGCCTAAGGCCAGCACAGCTTTGCACACTCCTCCTCTGCCCCAATTATGTTCAAAGCTTCACTCTTTAACCCCTTCCACGAAGTTCTAACATCTACTAAATCCTTGTTTAACTTCTTCGCACCTTATTTGGAAGTGACCTGTTTCTATTTGGCCCCAGATAGATGGCCGGAGGGATTTTTGAAAATCTATCACTCTGCTTGTGTAAAACTTTTCTAGCCCTCTTGAAGTTTCTTTGATTAATATCCTAGAAAGTCGGATTGAAACATACCAGTTTGTAGAGATTTTGTTTGATATCTGGTGAGTCAAACGATTACCTGAGACTATCTTTACACAATTCTTCTGGAAACACCTAGCATATCTTACTTACTGCTTCGAATCGCTCACAATCCAGGGCTAAGCCTTACTTCTGTCATTACCATTTTTCCAATGTTTTAATCTTTTTTTGGAATACGTATCTTCCTATCCTTCATAAAAATTTTCAACTTCGACAGAACACCATGCTCCTTGGCTATTTTGCTTTTTACGTCTTCATTGCATTCACTATCCTTCGAGGGTTCACCCACTCTCCTCCACCCGGTGTAGCCTACATCTTGGAGTACCACTTATGCCACACATTTCTGCCACACGTGGCGCCAGCTCCTCCATGCTTGACAAAGTTCCCGCAATGCTTGGCACACTTGCCCCACGTTTGGCACGCGCCATCTTCGGCGAGTGGTGTCTGAAAGTTGGCGCCCCCTCGTCAATGCTACTTGGGCAATTGAAGCTGTGCACTTGATCGAGTTTCTCATTACCTAACATGTCTTCTTCGTTGTCATTTATTCCTAGTCTAAGGTCCTATTCGCACCCTAGTCTAATTTAAGAATCATATTACCTGACGAAGCTCTTCTTTGTGTCATCTGCTTTGGACTGTATATGCTCGTGTGAGCAGTAGTTATAAGCTATTTACTGGGTAGAAAGTAATCAACTAATCACGAACTGTTAATAGTACTCAATGGTATATCTGGCACGTATCGTTTTTATATAAAAAAATGTTTTTCTTATAAGAAAAAAGTGTCGATTCATTTATGCAAGTGTCGACTCATTTTTCGTTTCATTTATGCTTCGCCCAGATAGTAAAGATGCTCTTCGTGTACTTATAATATACATATAGACGAATTATATTCTTGTATCTTATTATTGAGCCGCTTAATTCCGTTAAACCGATGTTTATGTAATTCTATAAAAGGTTGTAATCGTGCATAAACCCGGGGGCTATGAGCGTTGTTTTGAAAGCATTTGTAATTAAGATTTTAAAATAAAACTGAAAACTTGGCCAAGTGATCATTCTTAATTGTATATATTTTACAGTTACGGTCTTACGCTACAGATCATTATAGTTCCTGTTCAGATTGAAACGCGTTTCGAATGGTGTGCTACCATTTCGAACAACCGTCACAAGCACTAAACGTCATTTCGTCGACAAGGAAAAACCGTTTGAACATCGACACGTCAGGACATCGACAGTCATAACATCGACACGTCAGGACATCGACAGTCACAATCGCTACTCGTCAGAACGTTGACATCCATAACATCGACACGTCAGTTCATCGATAATCACAATCGCTACCCGTCAGAACGTCGACAGTCATAACATCTAAAAAATTGTTAGATGTTATGACGTGCGATGTTATGACTCTCGACGTTCTGACGGATTTTCGTTATGTAAAAAATTTAGAAGTTTATATAATAGTAATAAGTATATAATACTTTAGAAACAGATTTCGACTATATTTTTGTACATCAGGGGGTGGGGGTGAAGCATAACATATATTAAATACGTAACCTAACCTAACCTAGGCACCTTTCCCCCCTAAACTCCAAAAAACTAAAGTTAAAATTTTAGATGTTATGAAAAATTTTTAGATGTTATGACGTATCGATGTTATGACTGGTGACGCCCTGATGGTTAGTGGTTCTGACGGATTTTCTTTATGAAAAAAAAAAATTGATGTTATGACTGTCGAAGTTCTGACGGGTAGTGATTGTGACTGTCGATGTTATGGCTGTCGATGTTCTGACGGGTAGCGTTTGTGACTGTCGATGTCCTGACGTTTCGATGTTCTGAAGGATTTTTGTCGATGGTTATGACGGATTTTGTCGATGTCCTGACGGTAGTGGTCCTGACGCGTTGGTGTCCTGACGCCTTCCCGTTTCGAATGTTGCACCATCTTGTTGATATCCTCTTCAGAAAATGTTGTCGCTTGTGACTTCAACCAGTTTGTTTTAATATGGAGACGAGAATGGTGAAGTTTAGGTCACCTATTTTGTGTCTGAGCTTATTAAATCGAATACTTATTCATCAATGATAATATCCGAACTTTTCCAATGCTCAAACTTTTTTATTATTTGTCGTTGGCATACAAAAATTAATCGGTCGAGTTGGGACACAAAAGTCAAGGCTCAAAAGTCAAGTCAAGACTCAAAAGTCGAAAGTCAAGGCTAAAGCAACAAAGGCCCGTTGCCTCAACGACCAAAAAAATATAGTAATATTCGCTAGGCCATTGGTGCCTCTTGGGTGTAGTATCTTGAGATAGGGCTTTCCTATCTTGTTGTCCCCTTTATAAAAGAACCCTCTTTGATAGTGTTAAGGCGTCCGCCATTATTTTTTTGCGACAAAAAAAATCCCCCCCCCGGTCCAGACCGACTTGGCCAGGCAATACTCGTCCGTCAAAAGAGAGTGGAGAGTCACCCCCAAGAAGCTTCCATTTCCATTAAATATTTCCTTGCGACATCCTTCCAACCATTCGGGGACGACTTGCTTTTCGTTTGGCCCTAGATGGTTGGTCGACAAGGACAATCTTTGGCAATGGGCCATCCTTCATCCGCAGAACGTGTCCTAGCTATAAAAACTTTTCTCTCATGATAGCCCTAGAAAGCCGGATTGAATTACATTTTTCGTACAGTTTACTGTTTGAAATCCGGTCAGTCAGTCGGGTGCCCAAAACAACCCATAGGCAATTTCTTTGGAAAATATCTAGCAAATTCTCCTCTACCGTTCTATGTAACCACGTCAAGAACCATACTTGAACACTGTCATCACTCTAGCTTCCAGTCTTCTAATCTTGGTTTGCAGACTTGTTTTCCTATTCTTCCAAACTTTTTCCAACTGTGAAAAGACACCCTGTGCCGTTACTGTTCTACTTTTAATATCTTCACTGCACCCGCCGTCTTCACAAATAACACTACCTAGGTAAGTTAAGCTGTCCACTTGATCAATCTTCTCGTTGCTGCAAATCACCTCTTCACCTTCACGTATTCACAGTCTTAACGACTTAGTCTTCTAATAATTAATTTTTAAACCTATCCTTGCACCCTGAACTCTCAAAACTTCTAAAAATTCATTCATTTTGTTAACATTTTCATTTAGGCTGTTCAAATCATCAGCCTAATCTATATCTAGGAGAGTTTTACTTCTCCGATAGATTCCGTGCTCTCCCATTGCCTTTTCTGACCTGCTTAAAACATAGTCTATCAAAATTATCTGTTTAAATGGGGATAGAACGTAACCCTGATCAACTCCTGATTTAATTCAAAACCAGCTACCAATCTAATTTTCTGCCTTAACCGCAGCAATATTATTCTCGTACATAGCACTAATCTTAAAAAAACTTAACTTTTTCGCATGCTGACCAATGGTCTGCGTAGCGCAGGTACCGATCTCCTGATTCACTGCCTTCGGCCGGAAGTGCAATGCGTGGTTGGGGGCAAATCCTCCAACACTTCCTGTGTTTTCTCCCCAGATTTCTCCAGGTACCCATTTAGAGCTCGGTCGACTCTGGATGAGTTTACAGAGTCAACCCATTGACCCCCTTCCATACCAAATAGCTAGTGACACTGGGACTCGAACCCCTGTTCTCAGGATTTCAAGTCCATTGCCCTAACCACTCAGCTAGGAAGGTCCATAGCACTAATCACTTTAAATGTATTTATCTGGTATACCATACAATGATAAGGCCTTCGCTAAAGCTCTTCTATCAGCTGAATCAAACTCTTGATCACAATCTATATAACTAAGAACGAAAGGGGTTTGATGACTCTGGCACTTACAATTGTTAATCTGAGAGGAGAAAAAGTTGGGTCGACACATCCTCTCCCCTTCCTAAAACCACACTGTTCTTCTCTTAAACATTATCCACAGCATCTTTAAGTCTAAAAGTATCATCATACCACGTAATTCGTTTTTTCCAGAAACCAAGCTAATGTCTCTTTAATTACCCCACTCACTTTTATCACCTTTTTAAAAGAAAGGTTTAATTAAGGTTATCCTAAAATCGTTTGGTACTTCCCCTTAAAAAAAAAAAAAATCATTTTCGTGATCTCCAGTAATTTGTCTCTAACTTCACAACCACCATATTTTAAAGAAAACTCGTTTACGACACTGCCAGCACCTGCGGCCTTATTTTTTTAATCATTTTAGTACTGTCACTAACTTTTCCTCATGAAATAAACCATCTTTCACTTCCAAAGTGTCACAAACCTTTTGTTCTTTTCTTTATCTTTTCCTGTAACTCTATCACGGTTTAGCACGGTCTCAAAATTTTCTGTCCATTTCTCTAAACTCTTTCCTTATCACTAATTGCGGCCCCGTTTCTATCTTTAGCTGGAACTGCTCCAGATTGAATATTCGCTCTCAGTTTTCTAACGCGCACCTTCCACATGCTCAAGCACACTCAGTTTTCTGGCTGCATCTTCCAGTCAGACCAAATAATGGTATTTTATCATAATCATCATCTTTATATTTTTACGGTTTCTCCACTTTCCTCAAATCTATTTTATTTCCTTATGATATATCACCCAAATAGTTCTTCTACAAGCCACTCCTCCTCTCTATTAAACATAAAGCATTTTCACTAATACTACTAGCTGTGTTTCTAACTTTCCATCGTAAGACACTATCAGCAATTTCGCAAATCATTTTTCTAAAATTAGTTCATCCATCTTCCACATCGTCAAATTTCAAACTCTCCCGTTAAGTATTCAACTTTAGAAAGTTGGTCTCAATTCTCATCCCGGAGTCTACCAAGCTTCCCGGAAGGTATAGCCAGGATTCATATATCCGGGGGAGTTAAACCTCCGGGCTTGGTTTTGGCAGTCATTACTGGCTTTAATCCGTCCAATCCTCGCAGCATATTCCTCAAAATACCTTGCCTCATGGACAGACACTAGGCAGGACGGCTGGCGGCTGGACGCTATGCTCAGGGGTACCACGTGGTGGTTGGTACCACTCATCATAGAATCTTAAGTGGCAAAATTTGTGAAGAGGATGTCTATAAACTAGTTAACCGTTGCAACAAGTACATCAATTTAAACTTTGACGAGCTTTATTTTAAAAGTGTACTTTCCATGTCATTAGAATAGGAATTTTTTTTCACTTTATATCATTTCAATTCCAAAACGTAATTTACTTTTCTAAACAGCCATCTGAACATTTCAAGAGATACGAAGAAAACTTGATTTTATTATTGTCGATCCAGATAGGCTGTACACAGATCTAACTTAGAGGAAAAAATCAGAAATTTTACAATGGGAAGGGGCTGAAGATCCTGAAATTTGGATCTTTAATATCTAGGATTTCTGGGGATCCTTTCTTCTAATTTTGGGGAATTTCGCCATCCTGACATATATCATTGTTAGAAAACTCGTGAATTTTTTTTGAAAAAACACAGATTTGCCAGAATTATTTCACTTCAACAAAATACCGATAAGATCTTAGTTGGAAACACAATATCAAGTTTTTATGATTCCTCGGTGCTCCAAGAAGCAAAGTAATTAGAAAAAAAAAAAATCACAGTTGATTACAAAAAAAATTATTACTTTTCAAAAATAATTTTTTCTTTGTGCAACAATTATGCGTCTCAACATACTTTTTTTTGCAATTTTAATGTTTTATTTTTAATTTTCTAAAAATAAAGTCGGCTCTTAATAGGCTTTTATTCAAAATAAAACACCTTGGTTTCAAATTAGAACTGAATTGGATTGGCGCATTTTGTTATTGGGACGCTAGACGGGGGGCAAAAGATGGGTGCTCGGGCTCGGTATGACCTGAAATCCTTGAATGAGAAAATATGAGCTTATGGTACTGTATGCATCCTCGCTGTTACACTTAAAAGTCGTTTCTGACATTTTCACACGTCTAAACTAATTGTCAAAATCCGTTTCCTAAGCTGTTTTCAAAGACAGGAGGAGTAGGATATTGTACATCAGGAGGATCGGAGTGAGACTCAACATACATTTCTCTGCTGATCCTCCCTCTGAATTCTGATCAGTAAACGATTTTTGTAGATTATTTCCGAAGTTTGAAAATGTCTGATAAGACCTTTAGAGGTAACAGCGATGATACCTATTTATACTATCGTTGATAGTATAATAGATGATACTGTTTTACTTTTTACTGGATCATTCAAATGCTTGAATGATACAAATATTTTACTTTTACTGTATCATTCTATTGTTAGCCGTTATCTATCGTATGGTTGTATGCTATAGACTAGTAGTTTTATTTCAAGCTTTAGAAAGGTTTAAACTTTACAGAATAAAATAGTTCTTATTTTAGGTAATTATATTCAG